>NC_032009.1:568107-595693 GCF_001865875.1 Lupinus angustifolius | reverse complement strand
CTTGAAATAATGAGATTTACCTAAAAGTCTTGACTTTATAAACTTAAAGTGTTATGAAGTCTTAGATGGTAAAATGATTTAAAAATGTTGAATCTTAGTTAAGACAACTTACTTTAAAATGGTAAGATTTACTTAACAATTATTGATTTTGTTTAAATTTACTTACTTTAAAAAATGATTAGTCTAGCTTAATGATCTTATTTTAAAAGGTTAGTTTTAGTAAAAATGTTTTACTTACAAAAAATAAGATTTATGAACTATCTGAAAAATGTAATGAAGTGAGAATACATGTCTAGAAAGATTCTGTCTAAGGAAATACTTGGTATTTAAGGGTGTTTTTACGACCTATCTCTCTTTCATGGGAACTAGCCTGATGCATATCCACGGAATACGACATACTTCTGGTATAAGTTTTATTGAAAATCTTAATTTAAAAAGTGTTATTTGATAGTAAGACTTTCAATGACAAATGATGATTCAAGGATATTCCACCTTGAATCGGATGGACGAAAGCAATTCAATTCATTTTAAATCGGGAGTTTTATCTTCGCGTAAAAATTTATTTCGTAAATATAATAATTATCGTCAGTTAACTAATTAACGTTATTTTGGCGTAATGAAGAGTTCGAGAGGAGATCGGATCAAGTAAGCTCACCTGCAAACAGAGAACCTAGAGACCCGACACACTCAGGTGAGGGAGAAAACAACGTGACATAGTGGTGCCCGAATATACATCAGGACCTTCAAACTCCCTCACAAGTTTGGAGTTGCCTTGGGTATTAAGAAAGCTTGTACTTAATCAATTGCTTGTTTGTTTGGATTAAGTACAGCAAATACCATGTTTACTCTTGAATTTAAATTTTAGAATGATTATTATGGGAATGATATGTTTGTGATAATTGTTAAATTCAAGGTTTAAAAACATGTTATATAAATGAGAAATATTTTCCTTGAGAAAAGTAATTAAAATGATATGCAGGCTCTTCTCGCTTGAGTGAGAAGCGTCTAGAGAAAATGAGTGTTTTAGCTCGGGGTGAGACAGCTCTCGCTTGAGCTAAAATAGGCACCAAGAGAACTGATTGTTTTCTCGCTTAAGCGAAACAGCTCTCGCTTAAGCGAAACAGCTCTCGCTTAAGCCAGAAATGCCTCAAAAATGGATGTGCCCTCGCTTGAGCGAGACAGCTCTCACTCGAGTGAGAGGGCTCCATACAGACATGACTTCTTTTTAAGTCGTCTGAAATATAACTCTCATATATACGAGAGCCTAATGACATGTTTGCCATCAAGAAGTTGTAAAGGTAAATAACTATATGAAATTCTTGAAAGTAATAAAAGTAAGGAATTGCTTTGTTAAAGGTGAGGCCCGAGGGTGTGATACTATGCCCACGCAGCGAGATCGTTTGACCATAAGAGGTTTGTCTAGAGGAGTCGTCCAGGATGTTTCAGCGATGGTTCACAGTGGTGCTGAGAAGTATTATGTTGTGCCCATGCAGCGAGATCGTCTGACCATAAGAGGCTTGGCTTGAGAGTCGTCCAGGATAATTCAGCGATGGTTCGTAGTGGTGCTGAAATTGTTCTCTTTTTGTTTATATGTTAAGATCGAGACCCACTAGAAGCATTCCCGATGGGAGATGTCATAGGATGGGCAACTCGCTAGAAAAGATGGATTAAAAGACATAATTTGCTAATATCGGTTAGGGTGCATATCCATGGTCAAATATGAAGTAGTGGAGAGGAAATGTATGGGAGACAAATGAGCCCTGAGATGTTGAGAGGGACGGTGTTGATTGCGGTGATTCGTCAGCAAAGTCTTGAGGAAGAGTCTAGGTGAGACGAGTCCCATGTATTACTGGATGAGGTATTCTGTTGGATCGGACAGTGCTCATAGTGCAAACTAGACGATATCTGACAATCCCTCTTTGAAATCAGGATCGATGAGAGGGATGTCCAGAAAGTGTTTGATACGACACCATCCTGAAATGGACAGTTACGTTGGAACAGATCGATCATATATCATTGCGAGGAATAATTTTGGTGCAATCAAATCGATTTGTTATGGGAACTATACTCTTGGTTATTTCCGAGTAGTTATTAGGAGGATAAAGGAGTAAGGATGGTGGATTCATGCATCACATTGCATACATGATATTCTTCGATATTGATTCTAAATTCTCGAGTTTTATACTTCATTCATCGTTATTATATGCTTCTATGATCACATGATCTATCTGTACTCGTGTGTTCACTTGGTGTATTATTCTGCGTAATTCCACGATGTCGTTGACAAGTTTTTCATAGATGTTTTACTCCCTATCTTTTCTTCTGGTATATTTGTACGCATGTTCAGACGGACCCATCAACACTGATTCGAGGTTATCGCTTCACTATGTCCTAGGAGGGGACATGGAGTGTTGAGGGTAATCGACACACTTACACAGGCCATTGCACCTGGAGCTGGATTGGGTAAGCAATGGCTCAATTCTGCATCTTCCACCTTACTACGCAGTTCGGGAGGCATCATTCATTTTGCCCAACCAAAGACCTGCAACCGCCAGACTTTCTATACCGGAAGAAGCTCGAGGCGTACCAGAAGGTGTTAGGACCTGGCCCCAAACAGAATTCTCATCATCAGGATCAGCGCCAAGAGAGACAGACGGGGCCATGCCAAGGGGGTACACCCTGGACCCCTCGATGGATTAGGGAGTGGATGAAGTGGAGGAGGAGGAAGACAACGGCGACTGTGTATGACTTATCTACATAGAAGATTCAGTTGAGGTCATTGAGATCTCTTCTGACTCGGAGGTGGAGGAGGACCCTAGCAAGGCTTCCAGTGCACCTCTGGTTTAGGAGGTTTCTCTTTTGTTTTGTTGTGATAAGAACCTGTGTGAGGTACTTTTTGTAATGTCAATGTCCCGACATTATTTTCTTTGTATTTTCAGTTTTTTTTATTTGTGGTGATGATTAGATTTCGCCCTGTAAACAATTCTGTATTTATTCAAGAATTTTATGAATGAAAAGTATTCAAAAAAGAATTGTGTTCATTTAATTATCTTCAATGTATTAAGAATTTTATTTCCGCAAGATTTGAAAATGTGACATCTTGAAAATGGAATAAGGTAAAAGTGAAAATGATTTATAAGTTATAAGTTACATAAAAGAAAAAAGAAAAAAAAAAGAGAAAGAAAAATTTACCCATTTTTTTAAGAGATTAAATATATTAAATATGAAATAATTTTCGGGGCGTTACAATAGTTTTAATTGCACATACATTAACGAATCAATACTTGAGTCAAATTTAATTAATTTGAAACAAAATTCAAATTTGAATTCTAAGTTCTAACAACCTAGAATGAATTCCTTCTAATCTTCTCATAACTTTAGAACTTCCATTAATTATTCTTTACCTTACCTATATATTAGATACCTAGTTTGTCAATAGAGGAATTAAACCAAAGTTTTCATTGAACTATATATCATATTGATAATTTTGTGAAAAGTCCAATATCCATTCCAATGTCATTTTCAATGAACTTGTTAACACTTCTTAAATGCTCTATAGCTAATGTTATAATTACCATATTACCAGTTTCTTGAGAACTAAAATTGGGGAAATGTTAAAAAGTATTTTAATGGCATTGTTTATGGACGAGAAAATAAATATTGTTTTGGAAAACTATGTTTTCAAAATTTGAGAAGTATTGTAATTTTTATAATGCTAATTTTCCTTTTCTAATTCTTAAACAATAATCTTATAATACTTATAATTTTATCTTTCTTGAGAATTGGGGTTATCTAGCCTATGTCTAGATCTTAGACCCTAAGAAAGTTAAACTAACAAGTAGATCCTATAAATATGTATTCATTGGGTATATTGTAGACAACAAGACGTGCATGTTATATGACTTTAACGCAAAAGTGATCACTGATCCAGTGATACTGACTACAATGAAAATAAATTATTTTTCAAAGTAAGAAATAACATCACACACATGTGATTAGGGACAGTGATAAAATGAAGGGTTAGAAAGAGAACCTAAAAGAAGTAAGAGAGTAAGATATGCTAAAGAGTATGGGTCTGATTATATGGTATATACATTAGAAGAAGTTCCATCCGACCTCTAAGAAGATTTGACTGCTTTGGAAGCTAATTTGTGGCAAGAAGTCACAATTGATGACATGGATTCTCTAGAGTCTAATAAGACTTGGCATTTAATTAACTTGTCTCTTGGTTGCAAACTAAGTGGTTGTAAGTGAGTATTGAAAAAAGAAACTGAAACCCACTAGTACAGTGGATAAACACAAGGCTCACCTTGTAGCCAAGAGTTTTAAGCAAAGGGAGAATATAGATTCTTCGACACCTTTTCACCTATGACTAGAATAACATTCATTAGAGTACTAATATCACTATATATGTTACATGATTTAGTAGTGCACCAAATGGATGTTAAAACCACTTTTTTAAATGGTGGTTTGGAATAAGAAATCTATATGGAACTACCTAAAGGTTTTGCAATTCATGGGAAATAAAATAAGGTCTGCAAGTTATATAAGTCATTGTATGGTCTTATGCAAACACCTAAATAGTTGCATGAAAAGTTTGACAATTTAATTGTCTCAATTAAGTTTAAGTGAATGAAAATGATAAATATATTTATTACAAGTCAAAAAATGACATTTGTACTATCACATGTCTTTATTTAATGACCTACTCATATTTGGTTCCAACATTCATATTGTGAAACAACTTTGATATGAAATTCCTTGAAAGGCAAGTGTAATCCCTAGTATAATATTATTAGGTCAAAATATGCAATTTCTTTGGATCAAACTCACTATGTGGAGAAGATCTTAAATAAATATAAATATTTTAACTCAGAACCTACTAGTACACCATATGATCTAAGTGTAAATCTGTTTAGCAATGCTGGTGAAGGTGTACAATAAAGTGAGTATGTTATATTATCATTAGCAGATTTCGGTACGCTACTGATTACACTAGACCTGATATTGCCTATGTTGTGGGATTATTGTGCAGGTTTACCAATAAACCTAGTATGGAGCATTAGCATGCTATAGAAAGGGTCATGAGGTACCTTAAGAAAACAATGAACCTTGAATTATACTACTAAAGATTTTCAGCTGTCCTAGAAGGATTCAACGATGCTGATTAGAACTCTCTTTCAGATGATTTCAAAGAAACCAGTAGTTATATATTTAGCATAATCGATGGGGCTATTGCTTGGAAGTCAAAGAAATAGACTATTTTGCCTTAGTTCATTATGGAAGCTGATATGATAGCAATAACAACAACTAGTGAAGAAGCAAGTTGGATAAGAAGCTTGCTTGCATATATTCTCTTATCGTAAAAACTGATACCAATTGTGTTGATCCATTGTGATAGTATTGTGACTATTGAAAAATTGAGAATCATTTTTGTAATGGTAAGAAACAACAAATACGTTGTAAGCACAATAATGTTAGAGAGTTACTCTCCATGTATGTTGTTAGAGTGAATCATGTATGCACTACTAATAATTCAGCAGATCCTTTGACGAAGAATTAGCTAGAGAGAAAGTACATAATATCTCTAAGAGAAGTATGATTCCTTGAGTAGATTAAATGATGATTTAAATTCTTAATAAGATCTATACTTCATTTGAACTAGAGTATCTAGACTACAAGAGTTCTCTTGATAGACTCACCTATGCAAATATGGAAGTGAGGTCGTTTCCTATGAAATTTAGGAGCATACATTTCTAAATCATTCACTATACTGGGATAGACGTGCATGATCTTTAACGCATAGACTTTATAGAATACACCCTTTAAAATTTTGTATGTGGTTTAATGTTGGAGATAGAGTTCAAGACTATGAGTCACTCAAGTAAAATCTGAATCTTACTGACCATAAGTAGAAGAAGATTCCATCGTGTGACTGTCAGTCTAATCATGATAGTCAGATCTTTTGGTCGTTTGGGATGAGATCTTTTTAATGAGTCGTTGGATCGACATGGCCATTGGGGGTCTCCACCTATAAATAGAGGTCTCCCTCATTCAAAAAAATTTGTACCAGTTGATGGCATTTTCTTAACTTTTCTTCTCTCCCTCTATGCCCATGCATTTCCGGCTCCCTTCTCCCTCTTTTTTCGATGGTACTAGAATTGACACAGGTAACCAAATTGTAGGAATGTCGAGGTCGGAAACTGGCACTAATAGTCAGCTTGTAGGAAATTCGAAAATTCGAGAATTAGCACAAGTAGTAGTCATACTATAGTATCTCAAAATCAATTCTTAGACCGTAGTAAGAATTTGAAACATAAAACTAGGCAAACTTACACGTATGCACAATAATTTGAAGTTGATTGAGGGACTAAATAAGCACAGTCCGCAAAGTTTGAGGACCAAACCCACATGGAAAAAATTTGAGGGACAAAATTTACACATGAACAGTAGTTGAAGAACGAATAGTGCCAATATAATAAATCAATAATATTAACTTTTGATTTTATGAAAATAATATATGACACGTTCAGATGAAAGAAAATTCCTAAAACGGTTCTTCTTTCAGAATGATATAACTTAAAATTTAAATAATTTAATAACTATAAAAATTAAAAGATAACATATCAAGAAATTTCTAAAATGATCTTCTTGTGACTATGAGTTTAATATAATCACTCTAATTCAAGAACAAGGTCATATGTGTAATACAAAAAGGTTCATGAGTTTTCCACATTCATCATCCTAAATTTCAAGGCAAGGCCCCTCCATGATAGTTTTAATTGCCTGTATAAATATCACACATACATTAATGAATCAATACTTAAGTCAAATTTAATTAATTCGAAACAAATTTTGAATTTGAATTTGAATTCTAACAACCTAGATAAATTCCTTCTAATCTTTTCAGAACTTCCATTATATTTGATATCTAGTTTGTCAATAGAGAAATCAAACCAAAGTTTTAATTGAACTATATATTAGATTGATAATTTTGTCAAAAGACCAATTTCCATTCCAATGTCTTTTTCAATGAACTTGTTAACACTTTTTAAATACTCTAGCTAATATTATAAGAGTTTAAAATTTATGTAGTATCAGTGTAAAGTTTTTTACATTATCAACACATCATCTACTATTGATTTGTATTACTTTTGGTTTTGGTTGAGAATCAATGATGATTAACACATAAACGGTGCATGATATGCTGATAGTGTAAAAAATATTTACACTGTCAATGTATACATATTAAATCCATATTTTTTTTAGTTTCCCACATATATATGCTCGCACGGAAGACAATCATGTCCGAGCCGGGAACATCCATAGGTATGTGGGGCTAACTCTTTCAGCGAATATTTTTTCCATCAATAAGACTCGAACCGAAAAGAAGTAAGAGAGTAAGATATGCTAAAGAGTATGGGTCTGATTATATGGTATATACATTAGAAGAAGTTCCATCCGACCTCTAAGAAGATTTGACTGCTTTGGAAGCTAATTTGTGGCAAGAAGTCACAATTGATGACATGGATTCTCTAGAGTCTAATAAGACTTGGCATTTAATTAACTTGTCTCTTGGTTGCAAACTAAGTGGTTGTAAGTGAGTATTGAAAAAAGAAACTGAAACCCACTAGTACAGTGGATAAACACAAGGCTCACCTTGTAGCCAAGAGTTTTAAGCAAAGGGAGAATATAGATTCTTCGACACCTTTTCACCTATGACTAGAATAACATTCATTAGAGTACTAATATCACTATATATGTTACATGATTTAGTAGTGCACCAAATGGATGTTAAAACCACTTTTTTAAATGGTGGTTTGGAATAAGAAATCTATATGGAACTACCTAAAGGTTTTGCAATTCATGGGAAATAAAATAAGGTCTGCAAGTTATATAAGTCATTGTATGGTCTTATGCAAACACCTAAATAGTTGCATGAAAAGTTTGACAATTTAATTGTCTCAATTAAGTTTAAGTGAATGAAAATGATAAATATATTTATTACAAGTCAAAAAATGACATTTGTACTATCACATGTCTTTATTTAATGACCTACTCATATTTGGTTCCAACATTCATATTGTGAAACAACTTTGATATGAAATTCCTTGAAAGGCAAGTGTAATCCCTAGTATAATATTATTAGGTCAAAATATGCAATTTCTTTGGATCAAACTCACTATGTGGAGAAGATCTTAAATAAATATAAATATTTTAACTCAGAACCTACTAGTACACCATATGATCTAAGTGTAAATCTGTTTAGCAATGCTGGTGAAGGTGTACAATAAAGTGAGTATGTTATATTATCATTAGCAGATTTCGGTACGCTACTGATTACACTAGACCTGATATTGCCTATGTTGTGGGATTATTGTGCAGGTTTACCAATAAACCTAGTATGGAGCATTAGCATGCTATAGAAAGGGTCATGAGGTACCTTAAGAAAACAATGAACCTTGAATTATACTACTAAAGATTTTCAGCTGTCCTAGAAGGATTCAACGATGCTGATTAGAACTCTCTTTCAGATGATTTCAAAGAAACCAGTAGTTATATATTTAGCATAATCGATGGGGCTATTGCTTGGAAGTCAAAGAAATAGACTATTTTGCCTTAGTTCATTATGGAAGCTGATATGATAGCAATAACAACAACTAGTGAAGAAGCAAGTTGGATAAGAAGCTTGCTTGCATATATTCTCTTATCGTAAAAACTGATACCAATTGTGTTGATCCATTGTGATAGTATTGTGACTATTGAAAAATTGAGAATCATTTTTGTAATGGTAAGAAACAACAAATACGTTGTAAGCACAATAATGTTAGAGAGTTACTCTCCATGTATGTTGTTAGAGTGAATCATGTATGCACTACTAATAATTCAGCAGATCCTTTGACGAAGAATTAGCTAGAGAGAAAGTACATAATATCTCTAAGAGAAGTATGATTCCTTGAGTAGATTAAATGATGATTTAAATTCTTAATAAGATCTATACTTCATTTGAACTAGAGTATCTAGACTACAAGAGTTCTCTTGATAGACTCACCTATGCAAATATGGAAGTGAGGTCGTTTCCTATGAAATTTAGGAGCATACATTTCTAAATCATTCACTATACTGGGATAGACGTGCATGATCTTTAACGCATAGACTTTATAGAATACACCCTTTAAAATTTTGTATGTGGTTTAATGTTGGAGATAGAGTTCAAGACTATGAGTCACTCAAGTAAAATCTGAATCTTACTGACCATAAGTAGAAGAAGATTCCATCGTGTGACTGTCAGTCTAATCATGATAGTCAGATCTTTTGGTCGTTTGGGATGAGATCTTTTTAATGAGTCGTTGGATCGACATGGCCATTGGGGGTCTCCACCTATAAATAGAGGTCTCCCTCATTCAAAAAAATTTGTACCAGTTGATGGCATTTTCTTAACTTTTCTTCTCTCCCTCTATGCCCATGCATTTCCGGCTCCCTTCTCCCTCTTTTTTCGATGGTACTAGAATTGACACAGGTAACCAAATTGTAGGAATGTCGAGGTCGGAAACTGGCACTAATAGTCAGCTTGTAGGAAATTCGAAAATTCGAGAATTAGCACAAGTAGTAGTCATACTATAGTATCTCAAAATCAATTCTTAGACCGTAGTAAGAATTTGAAACATAAAACTAGGCAAACTTACACGTATGCACAATAATTTGAAGTTGATTGAGGGACTAAATAAGCACAGTCCGCAAAGTTTGAGGACCAAACCCACATGGAAAAAATTTGAGGGACAAAATTTACACATGAACAGTAGTTGAAGAACGAATAGTGCCAATATAATAAATCAATAATATTAACTTTTGATTTTATGAAAATAATATATGACACGTTCAGATGAAAGAAAATTCCTAAAACGGTTCTTCTTTCAGAATGATATAACTTAAAATTTAAATAATTTAATAACTATAAAAATTAAAAGATAACATATCAAGAAATTTCTAAAATGATCTTCTTGTGACTATGAGTTTAATATAATCACTCTAATTCAAGAACAAGGTCATATGTGTAATACAAAAAGGTTCATGAGTTTTCCACATTCATCATCCTAAATTTCAAGGCAAGGCCCCTCCATGATAGTTTTAATTGCCTGTATAAATATCACACATACATTAATGAATCAATACTTAAGTCAAATTTAATTAATTCGAAACAAATTTTGAATTTGAATTTGAATTCTAACAACCTAGATAAATTCCTTCTAATCTTTTCAGAACTTCCATTATATTTGATATCTAGTTTGTCAATAGAGAAATCAAACCAAAGTTTTAATTGAACTATATATTAGATTGATAATTTTGTCAAAAGACCAATTTCCATTCCAATGTCTTTTTCAATGAACTTGTTAACACTTTTTAAATACTCTAGCTAATATTATAAGAGTTTAAAATTTATGTAGTATCAGTGTAAAGTTTTTTACATTATCAACACATCATCTACTATTGATTTGTATTACTTTTGGTTTTGGTTGAGAATCAATGATGATTAACACATAAACGGTGCATGATATGCTGATAGTGTAAAAAATATTTACACTGTCAATGTATACATATTAAATCCATATTTTTTTTAGTTTCCCACATATATATGCTCGCACGGAAGACAATCATGTCCGAGCCGGGAACATCCATAGGTATGTGGGGCTAACTCTTTCAGCGAATATTTTTTCCATCAATAAGACTCGAACCGAAGACCTTGCTTAAGGGGAATCAAACATGTATCACTTGAACCAACATCAGTTAATATATTAAATCCATATTATAACACCACATTACTAGTTTCTTGAGAACTAAAATTAGGGAAATGTTAACAAGTATTTTAATGGCATTGTTTTTGGACGACAAAATAAATATTGTTTTCAAAATCTCTGTTTTCAAAATTTGAGAAGTATTGTACTAATTTTTATAATGTTATTTTTTTCCTTTTCTAATTCTTAAACAATAACCTCATAATACTTATTATTACAACCATTAAAATAATTATAGTAACAAAGGAAAGTATGAGAAAAAAGTTTTGCTAGCATATGTCACTATTTCTATTAAGTACTGGACTTTCCAATACTGGATCAACACTCGACTAGAAATCATGGAGTGCTACAAATATACAATTTGTTGTACAAATTTCAAGTAAGGAATTAGGATATATGCCGACACTTTAATGTGTGTCCAACCAACAAGTTTAGCTTTTAATTATATACACACTCACTCAATCTTTTGGAATACTTAATTACCAACTACTCTTCCAAGGTGTGTGGCTTATCTGCTTGCAACCACCTTTATAAATGACACAACGATCATGTTATGCTTGCTCAACAAAAATGCATGACACGCGCTTGTCAAGTATGGGCACATAGTCAAGCTAAAACATAAAGCCCAACCAGTAAGGATCATCTCTATTAATAAATAGTCAAATATTACAATAAATAAAAGTAAAATAATATGCTAAGATATTTTTATTATTTTATATATAATGTAATAATATTTTTATCATTGAAAGTACAAGGAAAATCAAATAACTGCTCATTGTTCAATTCCAAGCTACTTGATTTTTATGGCCATTAATTTCATTCACAATTATAAATTGGACTATTCGTTTTTGGGTATGAGTCTTTTCCTCATATGTAATATATATATAATTTCGTGTCACAATTTTAACCAATCATGCCATTAAGGCTCATGAAAATGACAAATAGAATCAATGTAAAGTTATAAATAATGCTTTCAGTATTGGTCGCAGTTTTGAAAACTTCGAAAACTTTCATGTTTCGGATAATTACGAGTTGTATTAGTGGCTAATATGGCCACAATTATAATCATGACATGATTTCAGCAATTCTCAAAATCTTGACATATCAACATGTACAGTGGTTCGGGATTCAAATTTAAAAGCTTAATGGTATGGAATAAGGTTTATGAGGTATGGTGCATGCTACCTACCCTAAGTATCAAACCACTATGTGTAAGTGTATATATAATAAGGTAAAGACTAGAGCACAAACACACATTATTTTACATTAAAATTAAACACACACTATTCTTTTCTTTGGTCAAATACTATGGAAACCTATGTCCAAAAAGCTCAACCTCTTCCTCAAGACCTAAAAGTGACCATCCACAAAACCTCCATGATTTTTCCATCCAAAAGAACTGAGAAGAAGTCCTTGTTCTTATCAAACATAGACAAGGTCCTAAATTTCGACGTCGAAACGGTTCATTTTTTTGTTGCAAACAAAGATTTTCCTACCAAAATAGTTGCTGAGAAGTTTAAGAAAGCCTTAGAAGATGCACTAGTGGTTTATGATTTCCTTGCTGGAAGATTGAAGGTGAACTCAGAAACAAACAGGTTAGAGATAGATTGTAATGCAGAGGGTGCTGGGTTTGTGGAGGCTTCTAGTGAGTACAAGTTGAATCAGATTGGTGACTTGGTTTATCCTAATCCAGCTTTTCGACAATTTGTTCATAAGAATAAGCACTTTCTTAAACCAGGTGATGTGCCACTATGTGTTTTTCAGGTACAAAAAATTACTCCCAATTTTTAAAATAAACTTTTTTCTTATACCAGCTTAAATCCTCTATCCTAAAAAATCATGTTCATGTGATATAGAACCAATTTCACAAAATAGTATAAAAATAGAATTTAATATTTATGCACTTGTAAAGATTCATATACAGTAAATGCGTGCATCTTTTACCATTCATTTAAATTACTTTTATTTAAGAGTCAATCATAATTGTAATTGAATGGTGAATGATAAAATGACTACGTAAAAACTATTATACTATCAATGTATACATTTTTCTCATAAAAATATTAGTTTTTATTTTTATGACAATTAAGGACACTTTTTAATTGGATAAAGACACACAATAAAATAAAATAAGAATTCCATTTAAACTTAGCCCTCAAATTTATATTACTCAATTATAAAGGTCAACTGTGATTGATGATTTGTACCCATTGAAAAATATTAATATGTAAATATTGGTCTCGAAAACCTTCATATTAAAAAAAGTTCAATTTGTACAAGGAGGGATTAGGCTGACACCTCATCAGATCAATCTCACTTATTCATCTTACTTTGATATTACAGTAAAATAAAAAATTGAAGTAGAAAATCACTTGATCAATAGTTAGACCTCTCAAAATGGTAGACCTAGTATCCAAAAATTATAGGGTGTAGATACTGTATAGTATTTATTTCATTATAGTCATACATTCTAGCCTAGACTAATCAAACTATTTTAAAACAGGGTTTGAACTCGAAGTACCAAACCCTATTCAAGCTACCAATTTTTTTTTTCTTTTTCAGTTTTTAGGAGTATTGATTTAGTAATAAGTTCTAGTGTCAATTTGTAGATACACATTTCATATCACTTTCACTATTATAACCGAAACCATCTTACTAAAGTGGATGATCCATGATCCATGTTTCCACACCTTCTTTCTCTTTCTAGGACACCATTTATTGAGAGAATTTTTTATGTAATGCTTTTGAAGCACAATATGGGTGGTTTGCCTTAAGATATTGACAATTTCCCTCAATATGACCTCTTCTGCCTTGTTTCCCATCATGTGCTTGAACCCATTTTACATTCAAACCATCACTTTGAGATCCCTCCCATGCATTTAGTTTCCTTTGAATGTGTGGTAGGAGTGCAATCTGGATTTCATCCAATTTCGTTAAATTTTTACCATGTGTCATACGTGTCATCAAGTATTCTTAGGAATTGTGCAAAGAACACACTAATGTATTCTATTGTATTCTTCATCCATTTTTACATCAAGATTTTATAAATTAGTGACTACTTGTTTGAACATATTGACGTGTTGCTGCAAATAAAAACCATCTTACATATTAAGGTTATAGAGTCTCTATTTTCACATATAGCTTATTTGTCAAAGACTTGGTGATGGACTACTTCTCTAATATTTGTCATACTTCTATGAGAGATGTCAAATCTATGACATGACAAAGTCATAATATAAGATTGTCAACATATTTTCCTTCAACTCTCACCTAATCCAATTGATCCATGTCATTGGTTTCGTCTCATGCACCACCTTCAATAATCCTTCTTAATCTAACACATCCTTAACTCATCTTTTTCACAATAAAAAATTGTGAGTTCAAACTTCCCTATCTTGAATTTGACATATGGGTTAAGAGTCACCTAATGGATACAAACAATCTAAATAATTGAACAGAGCAAGAAGAGAAATGAGACACAAAGATTTGTTAACGAGTTTCTGCTAATTATACTTACGTCATCGTGACTGTTAAGTGACTACTAATATGTATTAGAGAATAATCGGATTAGTTAAAACCCACAACTTGTATTGGTGTTTTCAAATCAATGATTGTAGGCCTATACATGATATTACTCCTTTACATTAACTCAAACTCATTATTGTTCCCATAAAAGGGTGTCATTCCACGATGGTGAGACCATACACGACTTAGGTCATGTATGGTTGCTCACATGGTCGTGTGTATGGCCTTGTGTTACACAATGTCTTGGGGCTCGGAATACACCATCGTGGGTGCCCCCAGTATTTCAGCTAGTCTGAGTGCTTCTTTATGTTGTGCTTTGGTATGGTTGTGTTGTGTTGGCATCAACTACACATTTATGTCGTTTGGTGTTGCTACATGACTTTAAAGTTGTTGAGTTGAATGCATTTCTTTTCTCTTCACAAATGCAAACAGACTTTACAGTTGGGATAATGTATAAGTTTTCTTTTTGTCTCATTCAAGTGTGTTTAAATGTTGTTGGTTCCACTCCTTTTACCTTTTCATTTCTTTTTCAGATTATTAATATTTATATATTTCATTATAAAAATTTATTCACAGTTGATATATTATTCAATATTCATTTGTATTACTTTTTTTAAAAGTCAATGATAATTAAAAATAAATTATGGTAAATGATACAATAAAAATATATAAAACTTATACACTATTATTGTATACATTTTTTTGTGTGGGTAATTCATCTATCCAAAATACTGAAGTCCATGTTTAGATGAAATATTGATAGTTTCTCCACCCAATTTACACACTTTTTTATTAGTATTTAATACGTTATATGATGGTTATTTTATTTTTCTTGCTGAGAGTCTCATCCAAATAGTATTTTTTAAAGAGTTTAAAATGTGTGTACTGACAGTGTAAAGATTTATACACAATCAGTGCATTATCTATCATTTATTTGTAATACTTTTATTTAAAAGTCAATAATAACTAAAAATCAATGATAAATGACAGAGTGACATTATAAAAAACTTTTACATTATCGGTGTATATATCTTTTCCCTTTTTTAAATTACATAATTTCAGGATCAAATTCAAAATTTCATGCTGAACAACTCAATATATTTCCATTAGGACCAAGAAACATTAGTTATGATACTTTTAACATGCACATATCATTACTTTAAAGATTGATAGTTTAATCATGAAAAAAACTATTTTTTTTAAAGAGTGTAATATTTAAACAGTGGAAAGATTTATACGCAGTCAATATATCATTATTATTATTTAAATTATTTTTTTGAAAAGTCAATATAAATAAATATAAATTATTTAATGACAATATATAAAACTTTTACATTTTCAGTGCATATATTTTTTTCTTTTTTTCTTCTTTCTTTTTAAATGTACAGCTTTGATTTAATAAGATAACTCTAAAATATCAATTGCTTATTAAAAAATAATATCCATTAATTATTTTTTATAACTTGAATGCAGATGTTTAGGAGACAACACTTTTTAAGAAGAATTTCCACAGGTTTCCTAATAACATTGTTTAACAATTTAAAAACTAAAAAAATATTAAAAATGATATATTTAATATTTTAAAATTTCAAACTATTGATTTCAAAAAAATGCAAAAAAGTTATGTAAAATTTAACCAGATTAATCGATATTTTTTTTCCAAAAATAAGCATGCACTTTCGTTGCTTTAGTTATTCTGTGTATTTTATGAACTGAGTTATTTGTATTTAATTAATCATATAAATAAATAGTTACATATTTTATGTCAATCTTACATTCTTACCTATCTCTTCTCTATATTGATTTTTATCACCCTCTTTCCTGATAAATGCGGCAAAGCACACATTTTACAAGCATATCGTGGATTGAGGCACATCAGTTTGATATTTGAAAAAAAAGATGATTTCTTTAAAATAATTTAATGAAATTTAGTTTTAATATATAACTTTATCTAAATCAATTCTTACTTATATATTTTTACATTGTTAATTTTGTTAAATTCCAACCAAATAAATGTGTAAATAAGTTGAGATAATATTTTTCGAAAAAAACCAAAAACAAATGAGTCCTTAATGCATCATTCACCTTTTTGTCCATGGATTGTGAAATTTCGTCCATTGATTTCAGAATAATATTGGGAAATATTAATTAATAATTATATGTTTGTGTAAAGTTAGGTAGCCGAAAAAACAGTTTTACACTAAGTTCGACCTGGACCAGTGGGGACTAAAACTATAAACAAGTTGTACTGATAGTATATGTTAGTCAGAGTTAAAATTAATATCTAGTGTCCCAGTCCTTCTCCTGAAGTGACATAACAAAGCAATTGGATTGCATCAATTTTTTTCTTCCTAATAAGTGCCAAGTTTTATTTGAAAACAAATTATACACCATTTGTCATATGTACATAGGACCCAACAAAATTAGTGATGGTACAATTATGAATTTAAATGATATGACATTTGGAAAATTAGTGGGTTAAATGTGTACGGTGTTATTGTCCTGGATCAATTGAGGTTAAAGAATAAAAAGTAATGTGTTGTATTGAAAATTTAAGTAAAACTATTTTACCTATTTTCATGTAACATATACATTTATGAGCTTTTTATCCTGACTCATTAACTTATTTTTTATTCTAAGCACTATAAAGATTTATATACAACTAATAATAGATCATTCATTATTCATTTGTATTACTTATATATTTAAAAACGTCGATAATAATTTAATATGAACGGTAAATATATAATACAATGACATTGTAAAAAAAATTTATAGGGTTAATACATACATATTTTTCTTTATCTTATCAATTAGTTTAACTCCCATAAAGGATTGAACTATGTGATAAACACTTAGGGTGTAAACATGTGATCTTAGGATGAAAATAACATTTATATCTTAAAACTTAAATAGCATACATTATAGCAATGATTATTTGACCGATTACTACATAGCTTATGTTCGATTTGCTTCATTCAGTTCACATCCTTGAAGTGTGGAGGCTTTGTAATTGGAATCTCAACCAGTCACACAACCTTTGATGGGCTTAGCTTCAAAATTTTCTTGGACAACATTGCAGCATTGGCTGCTAACAAACCCTTGGCTGTGATACCATTTCACGACAGGCAACTCCTTGCCGCACGATCCCCTCCACGTGTCACCTTCTCCCACCCTGAGTTGATCAACCTTGGTAACATCCCTATAGGCCTTGAGTCTGGGGTTTGCATGGACTCCATGGAAGAACTTGACTTCAAGATTTTCCGATTAACCTCGGACGATATCAACCGCCTTAAGGAGAAGGCTAAGGCCGGCAGCACAGCCCGAATCACCGGATTTAACGTCATCACCACCCATATCTGGAGGTGCAAGGCATTATCTGGACCATATGATCCAAATAGGTCATCAACTATACTATATGCAGTGGACATACGTTCGAGGTTGAACCCTGCGTTGCCAAAATCATACACTGGCAACGCAGTGTTAACTGCGTATGCCACCGCAAAATGTAAGGAAATTGAGGAAGGATCTTTCTCAAAGTTGGTGGAGATGGTGAGAGAGGGTGCAACTAGAATGAGTGATGAATATGCAAGGTCTATAATAGATTGGGGAGAGTTATATAATGGTTTTCCAAATGGGGAAGTTTTGGTTTCTTCATGGTGGAGATTAGGCCTTGAAAAAGTTGAATATCCATGGGGAAAACCAAAGTATTGTTGTCCTGCAGTGCATCATAGGAAGGATATTATATTGCTTTTTTCACCTATTGGTGGAAATGGTGATGATGGGGTAAATGTTATAGTGGCTCTTCCTCCTAAGGAAATGGAAAAATTCCAAAGTCTCTTTTACAAGTTCCTCATTTGAGATTGAAGGAAAGTACATGTCTCTTCTTATGAGTTATTGGTGTCCCTATAAGCAATTATTGGTATTGTAATATGATGCATTAAATTGTAATTGATTATATATACTTATACGTATATATGTGTGCATATTTATATGATCAAACAGTTACGAAAGAAGACTGAACATGTAGTTGTAACTTGCTAGCTAGCTTAAACGAAGGCATATTTTCTTTAAAGGAGTTTATCTTCTTGAAAATACACTAAACTGAATTTAATGTTATTATGACAAAAGAAATGTATGTATTGATAGACATTATAAGAGTTTTATGGATTACTATGTATTATCCATTATTCATATTTAAGCATCATTAATTCTTCAGAAAAAATATAAATAAATAATAAATGATATATTAATTGTATATAAATCTTTATACTGACTATATACATAGATATTATACTCTAATTTATATGATTAAAAGGTAAATTTCTATGAATTATATTGTAATGTGTGTACAACTGATTATCAAAAACTCATATTCTCCCTTTATAATGTGTTTATTTTTTTAATGCGTCTAGATTTGAAACACCTTTCAATAGAATTATAGAAGACAGTTTCTAAATTTTGATGTTAAATAATATGACTCAAATTCTGTATAATATCTCATTCTTTTTCTTATAAATAAGAAAAACTTTTAGGACATTTGTTATTGTGTTGTCATCATCTAAAATGAATTGTAGAAAAACTAAATGTCATTTCTTATGGATGAATGGAGACTTGAACTCCTTTAGATCCATAACTCAAAGGAAAAATGAAGAAGGAATTGCTTAATGATCACGCAATCCTCAATTAACGGAAGTTACAATTAACTAACTAACTCAAACTCTTCTTAGGTGGAAGTCTAAAATGAAAGTTTAGGTGGTGATTGAGAAAATGTGTATGTCAAGCAATTCGTGCCATGATGTGCAGTGTGGTCGTGTCGTCGTACCAACTTGGCCGAGCCAAATGGTCTAGTGTTGCCTTCACGAGTGTGCCAACTTTACCGACGTGATCGATCCAATGTGCCTTCGTGATTGTGCCATTCTAACCGACATGATAGAGCCATTATGCCTTCATGACCGTGCCATTCTGACTGAAGTGACCAAGCCAATGTTCATCATCCTTCTTTTTCTTCTAATACCCCTCACAAGCTGGAGAGTATATATTGATAACTTCCAGCTTGGAGAGTAGATAAGAGAATGATGATCGTTCCAAAGCTTTAGTGAGGATATTTGCAAGTTGGTCAAGGGATGATATAGGAAGAAGGTGGAATAGTTTGGATTGTAATCTTTATCTGGCCACATGATAATATATGTCAATGTATTTAGTTTTTTCATGGAAGATCGAATTGACAACTATGTGTCTAGTTGAGTCATTGATGCAATATAATAGTGTTGGTTTGATGAAGGGTATTTTGAAGTTGGTTATTAAGTAGGTAAGTCATTGCATCTCACATGAGATTGTAGCCATGGCACAATATTCAGCTTCATATGAGGAATGAGCCATCGTGTTTTGTTTCTTTGACTTCCATAAAACCAAGGAATTACCAAGGAAAACATAATATCTAGTTATAGATTTTCTAGAATCAATACATATTCTCCAATCTGAATCTCTAGAAGCTTTTAATTGAAGAGGAGATGTAGAAGAATAGAATATGCCTTGTCCTGGACTTGTTTTGATGTATCTCAGAACACGAGTTAGAGCCTGATATTGAGTAGTGGATGGTTGGGTCATAAATTTGCTCCATTGTTGGACATTAGAACTAATATCATGTCTGGTATTGGTTAAGTACAAGAGCCTGTCAACTAATCTCCTATAAAGGGAAGGGTCTTGGTAAGGAGAGGCATTGTCTTGATGTAATTTGGTTGTGTTGACAATGGGGGTTGAAATAGGTTTGGCCGCAAGGAACCTATATTTGATAGGATATCTAGAGCATATTTTCTTTAACATGGGTGATACCGAGGCTTGATCTAGCAACTTTTGGCCCTAAGAAGTACTTCAAAGTGCCAAAGCCTTTTACTTTGAATTGCTTATCTAGATATTGCTTCACAAAGTTGATTTTTTGTATATCATTACTAGATAATACTAAGTTATCAACATAAATGAGCAATACAGTGAAGTGATTTTTCACGCTTTTCGTAAACAAGGAGTGATCATGATGAGATTGGGTATATCCTAGGTAGATTAAGGAATGAGATAATTTTGTTAACCATTTCTAACAGCTTAACTTGGATTATGGTGTAATTTCTTCTCTTTAATTTATCATCTTTTGAAATCAATGCATTCAAGTTATTATTTTTTGGTTAAGTTTTGATTCTTTATGAAGTTCTTAATGCGGTTTTAGCTTGATCACCTAAAACTTTATTTAAAGATCCAAACTGCTTCTTCTTAAAGTGTTGACAAGTGAACTAAAAATTATAACCTACACCTTAGTTCACTTGCCATATCAAGCCTCTATTTTAAGCAACTTATGTTCAAGGCTAAATAAAGTTAATGGAGCCTGAAGTAGGGTGTGACAACCTGCTCCGACGAGTGACACTTAACTATTATTTAGTGTATTTCATAAGGTTTGAAAATCATGTTATCATTCTAGGACACTAGATGAAGGATTTAGAAATGATATATGAAATTAACCAAAGGTATAACACATAACTTGTAATATTTTCAAAATCAATTAAGTGTAGAAACAAATCCATATTCCCAAACCAATTTCGTCCTCAAGAATTTGTGCATAATAGTTGTTTTATGTTTATGTTTACTTGTCAATATTTCTTAAACAAAATCAACCATAAAAGATGTTTAAACATTATTAGTAATATAACATGCTTATAATAATATTCTATTATGCAATTCCTTGTGGTTCGATATAACCTTATACTATACTACAATTGAATCTTGAAAGAGATGCAAATGTAAAATAGTAAAGTGTTAACTTATAAATTTTATTTGTTGACAAAGAAAGAAATCTCGAATCAAAGTGCAATTTAATTCATAAGTTGTATCTTTGTGAAAAGAAAAAATACATAGTTATAATGAGTGATCTAACTACTAACTTTTACTTTTAGTCATTTACATTTCCGCAACTAACATTTATTTTTTGTCATTTAAATTCTGCAACTAACTATTTATTGGTTTATTTATTCTTTATATCAAACCCTTTGAAAGAAGTGGTACGATTAACTTCTAACTTTATTCTTTTGTCATTTTATTATTCTGTGATACCAACCTTTCATAAGAAATGGTATGGTTAATTTAATAAAATGAGACTGACTTTTATGGTATGGTTAAAAGGAACCCGAAAAGGGAGTAAATAAATAAAGTTAGTAACTAATTAAATATCACTCATTATCACTTGTATTAGTTTGCTAAATTCATACCATTAAACCAGCGTTGAAATTTATTTCAACGAAGACGAGATGGTATGAAATTGTTAATAATTCAATAAAGCTAAGTTTTTTATTAAAGGAACATTCTTGAAACCATTATACTGGTGTTAGAATTTATTCCAACAAAGTCGAGATGACGAGCAAAGAATCGACATGTCATGAAATAAAATAATCAGAAACTTGCTAAACAATTATTTATTATAGCGCCGCTGCCAGAGAATTGCTAAATAATAAAATTTATTATTTATTATGCTTTATTAATAATAATATTGTACAAAAATCTTTTTCACTTTTGTACAAATTAATTTGAATTTGTAAATTATAAATATTGTTTATTCTTAACCACTAACCTTCTTTATGAAAAAACAGAAAAATTTCCTTTGGTGCATGCATTGCAGGAACAAACAGGTTGAATTTTCTTTCGATCCAGAACTCGAAAAAACTTTAAAGAAGAAAAAGAAAGCCTAGAGGAAAGCCAAGAAGAATTTAGAATCAATGGCCAATATTCAGCAAACCAGTGAAGAATCGAGGACAAAAAAATTAGCCGAACAATGGAGGATTTGTTAGTTTTACACCAATGAACATGATTAGAATTGGGAGACCATTCGGGACCCAAAAGATGCTAGAAATGAAGTACAGACTGGTACAGCTCATGTACGCCAATTCGTTTGTCGGGCTAGAACATGAAGATCCATACAACCACCTCACGAAATTCTATGAGTTGGTTGGAACTGCCGGTGTCTTTGAAACAGAAGAGGAAACCACTTTCCTGAGGCTTTTCCCGTTAACTCTAATCGGGAAAGCTAAGGAATGGTTTCTAGATCTGCCTCCGCACATTCAGAATGACTGGAATCTGGTGGAGGAGGAATTTATGGACAGATACTTTCCGCAAGGAAAGTTTATGGACCTAAAAACAACAATATCCACCTTTGTTAAACCTGTTGGGGAAAGTCTTTGCGAATCATGTGATAGATTCAAATCTATGCTCAGGAAGTGCCCAAATCATGGATTTGTTGTGAAAACTCAAATCCATATTTTATCAATGGTTTGCAACAACAACACAAGTGGATTCTAAACGCTACGGCTGGCGGACAACTCTTAACCAAACCACCACAACAAGCCGTGGATATAATTGAATCCACGACAATGAATGACCAGAAAAGTCAGCACCAAAGAGGACCACCACCAAGGAGAGATGGAGTCCTTGAATTAAGCTCAACAGATGAAGTGACCCAAAAGCTTAATGATTTACCTCGACAAATATGGGAATCTTCAAAGAAGCAAGTTTATAGTTGTAATCGTTATGTTGATAATCATGTGGAGGGAAATTGTCAAAATGAGGAGGTCCATTTTATGGGCAATCCTCCAAGGCAGAACATCCAGAATAATTACCCTTAAGGGGGTAATAATCAGTTTCAAAGAAATCAGCCTTGGAGACAAGAAAATCCTCAAATACCACCAGCTCAATTCTACCCGAGGAACAGTCAGTACCAACATCCAACACAAGACAAAAGTGTTAAACTAGAGGACACTTTGAATCAGTTCATGCAAATGACAATGTCTAACCAGAAAAACACTTATGCATCTATCAGGAATATGGAGATTCAAATTGGGCAACTAGCCAAACAATTAGCTGAAAATAAGAAATCAATATTTTCAGCTATTGCTGAAGTTAATCCAAGAGAGCACTATAATCTGATGGGTGAGCCAAGCTCAACAAGGCAGTAGAAAGAAGGTGGTAAAAATCTGGTTTAATAGGTAACATACGTCAAGCTAATGACATTAAAAGAGCGCTTGCTGGGAGGCAACCTAATACATTTTGAATATATATACTATGTTTTTCCCTTCATTTTTTCTTTCTTATATTAATTTTTTTATGACAAAAAGAAGAACAATTTTTATAATAAAAGTAAAAAATTAACTTTTTCTTTGAAAATAAAACTTCTTTGAGTTTTAGGAAAGTAAATCAGAACTTTTTCAAAAGAAAGGTGAGAAAATATAATGGGTTATTGGGCCAAGTCAAATTTTGTAAAAATTCAAAAAGGATCCAAATCAAGGTCAAGTCATGGTCATGGTTCAACCAAACTCTGTCAAACATTGAAGTCTGACCCATCGCCCAACGGCGGTTACCATACGCTCAGCACAGGCCTGACACGAGCCATGTGCCTAAGGGGACAAAAATCCCACAAAAAGGGGATTCTCTCTTATTTCATAAATGAAACTTTTGACCAAGAAATTTCCCTACTACTATTTAAACCCCTCAAGGTTCTGAATTTATTCCAATAAAGTCAAGATGACGAGCAAAGAATCGACCTATCATTAAATAAGACAATCAGAAACTTGCCACAACAATAAAGCAAAGCAGTACAAACTCTTTCAACATTAAGACAAATGATTCGAATTTGTAATACAATAAAAAAGGTAGTTGGGGTTGAACTTTACACTCATTGATAGTATACGCACGATTCTTTATTTCATGTCCATTTAATAATGATTAATCCATATAAGAACCTGAATATTAATAACAGCTAATGTCTTAGTCAATTAGCAACTTATGCAAGAAAATCATATGTCTAGCAACTTTAATTCATTTTATGAATTGCAATATTATGCTCTTATGTCTAGTGATTCATGCATGCAAGTTGAGTAAAAATGCAACACCTCAATTGTGCTAGTCGCCAATGTCTTGGTTTATACTAGCACTTTACCAAAAGTAGTTCTATGTATGGCTACTACAACGATAAAATTCAGTTTTATGAACGTTCAAGTATATCTATACGTCTAGTAACATATGTTATTCAGTTTGAGAGTTATAAAGATTACAATATTAGTTATATGTTAGATAACAATAAGTAAAATGCATGAAGTGAAAAATAATACAAGTCTATGTCTAGTAAATGTATTACTTGTTGAGTTTTGCAAATTCAGAATAATGCAGAATGAAACTTAAGCAGTTTATTCAAGTATCATGCAAGAAGTTGATGAAACTAAAAGCAAGAAATATGTAAATACACAAATCAAATGGAATCAAACTTCATGGATTAATTATGAATCAGAGTGTATACATTATGTTTATGCTAAATTCAATCCTAATAATGCAGTACATAGCTACTCATGTCCATATAACATAAGTAGGATAGAAATAATACAAAGTTGATGGGGCGGCAGATCCACTCAAAATTGAATATATATTAACACCTATGATGGTTACGCTTAGTTTCTATGATCCAAGTGAGCTAAGTTCTCTAAAACTTAGCAAAATAAAGATTACAATTCGAAATGGTAAGAGTGTATGTCTTTAGTTCGGTCTTGAAGCCTTTAATTAGTTTTTTGGTAATGGCTTCTTCGCTCAGTGCACCGCCTGCGCGCTGAGCATGTGCTCTAGCTCGCTAGGTGTGACTCTTGAACACACTAGTGTGTGATGAGCATAGATTTATGCGTTGAGCGCACCACCCACTACGCTTAGCTTTATAAGGTACACTAAGGGAAATCCGGGAAGAGAGTTTCATGCCAATTTTTTAATTTAGATGCTCAGAGTAGGATTTATGATGAGTGTAGCTCTTCTTCCATTGAGCATGACTTTAGTGTTGAGCGCATCAATCAGATATTGTCTTTTTCTCTTGGCATGATCTTGTCGCTGAGCTTGACCGAGTTTTGTCCAGAAACTTTGAATTTTCCGCTCTTTTCTCCAGATTAAGCCTGCAAATCCAATTAGGGATAAGGATTACCCAATCAAACAAGTTTTAATCATATATAAGTACATTTTCAATAATTTGAGTTGATCAACGTGTTAAAGTGTCATATAATTAGTCTAAAAAATAATATCAAATTTGCACTTCACATAAGTCTATTTGTGAGATATGTTGTATGTTGAGAAACATACAACCAAAAGGTTTGAGGAGTTAGGATTGGAAAATGAGAGTTCTTGTCTTATTCAGCAAATGCATATGATTTCTCTCTTCATAGAATTTTGTTGTGGTTTTTCAACATATGACGTTTAATATATAATGCCTAGTTGCTTGAAGAAACTTGGCAAAGTTAAATTCGATCCCATTGGCTATCCTTATAACTTTGATATCATTGTGCCTTCTTGATCATGTCATTCTGACCGAGCCAATGTGCCTTCGTGACCATGTCATTCTGACCGACTTGACCGAGCCAATGTGCCTTCTTGATTGACATTACCTGTTAGGTATCAGTGGCAGAATACACCTAGAAGGGGGAGTTGAATAGGTGTGGCGGAG
This sequence comes from Lupinus angustifolius, assembly GCF_001865875.1. Taxonomy (NCBI): domain Eukaryota; kingdom Viridiplantae; phylum Streptophyta; class Magnoliopsida; order Fabales; family Fabaceae; genus Lupinus; species Lupinus angustifolius. Next base: position 569,869 of record NC_032009.1, on the reverse strand, counting down.
CTCAAGTTCCACTTTTCTGGTTTTTACACACTTGCTGAAAAATGCTTAGTTAATCGATTAACCAGTGGGCTTAATCGATTAAATCTAAACAGAACCAGAATGATCAGAACAACAACTTGCACAATTATTAACCAACACACAAACATATATACAACAGATACTTTTATACAAGATTAACAAGAACATAGCAAGGAATAAGCATGCAAAATATCAGCTCCAAACTCGCATTAAAACATCTTGAGATATAAAAGAGAAAATGATAGAAAAGATTGTGCAGGGATTTTATCCTGGTTCGTTTTGCTATCCACTGCAAAACTACATCTAGTCCTCCTCTCTAATACGGGAGATTCTCCTTCTTCACTATAGAACACAATGTACGGTACATACACGCTTCCAAATACAAGACTCGAACACTCCTTTCGTGGAACCCAAAGAACTTCGTCACCATTGGTTTGACCTTTCCCAAAACCACCTCCCAAGAAAACCTTTCTTACCGCGATTTGGCCCCAGCCAAGGTATCGTTCTTTATCCCAAGACCTCCAAGTCTTTGTGTGAAGAACAACTTATCTAACCACAGCTAGGATTTTCCCAATCCTTGAATAACAATGCTTTGAGTTATGAATGAGTACTTAATACTCAGATATTATAATAAAGATCAAAGCCTAAAACCTAAGCAAGAACTCACAAGACGTCCGAGTCTAATATGAATGTTCATGCATGAGGTTTCTGAAAATATGCAATCATAAAGAACTATCTCTTTTTCTTTTCAAGAAATACAAGAATGATGCAAGAAATCTTTTCAAAGAATCATGCAATATGAATATGAAAACTAAAGCCTTAGCATGATCTAATCTTTCTCCTAATGCAACACTCTCTAATAGTTTCTAACAATGATGATCAATTCTCTTTTCTCTGTGTTTTTCACTCTTAGTCATTTCTGCAATTAACCAGTATTTATACAAAACAGATTTTGTCTCTAACTAGTGTATTTTTAATACATGATTAAATGGTAAACTACTTATATGATATATGCTCATGCAATACATGATTTCCAAAATATAATCCCTTAAATTTACAAAATCAATGTATTCAAATGCGTGGACCAAATTATCATATATCTCTAGATGATGTCTCATTTTAGTGGATTAATTTCTTTATTAAGTCTTGTGAGACTCATACCAAGGTTTACCTAACCTAGACTCAATATCTATGGCAAGCATCTTACACTTCTAAAAAGATAATAAAGAATTATAACCTAAGTCTAATAAAACACCACTTGAGCCATCAGCATGTTGATTGTTGAGACATCTTCAAGATTTAACTAACTCATTGTCTTCATCAAAACATAGGCAAAACATTGCTAATGCAATCCTTGAAACTTTGCACTTTCAATCTTCCCCTTTTTGATGATGACAAACACCACATCAAATCACATTTGATGAATTAGCTTGATGATGTTGTACATTTGCATAATTGAAGCGCTTTTCTCTCCCCCTTAGGTAAGAAATGATTAATAAACCTGCAAATAACATCAAACATAACAAGCAACATTTCTCCCCCTTTTGACATTATCAAAAAGATACGAATATTCAATTCTAGTCAAAAGTAAGAAGAGATATAGCAATTTATTTTGAAAAACTGTAATTATTAGCATAGGCAATAACCAGTTTGAGAAGCTTAAACAAATATATTGATTTCTGACTCTATAGACAGATTTGGCATGACATATCCATTATGTAAACAGTTTAGACATGAAATGATT
>NC_032009.1:566864-568007 GCF_001865875.1 Lupinus angustifolius | reverse complement strand
AATGATTAAACATATATGTATGCCACTTGTTAGCACTTGTTAGGTTATTTTCATTTTAAAGCAAATTTCAATCATTCAATTATAATACGCAATTAAGACATGTTCAAGATTCACGCAAAAAACAAATTCTATTTGACATAATTAGCAAGGTTCAACATAGTTACAAAATACTAAAAGATGGTACAACCATAACCTGAGATGTACTTGACTCAAAAATATAGACGTAAGCCACAAAACAGCAAGAATTAAATTTCAAAAAACAATTCAGCCCAAGTAATCGATTATCACAAAATTTAATCAATTAAGATGATTTATTTCAGAAAGCTTTAGCTACTGGAACTCATTTAATCGATTATACTGAGGGTTAATCGATTATACTGAGGGTTAATCGATTAATGACATAAAGTTGACAGTTTTAAGCACAATTTGAGCTAACTAAGAAATAATTGTGTAACCTTGTTAATATAATTACCTCACTTACCCTTTGGTGATAGGTCAAGATTACCACTTGTTTGATGAAAAGTTTGATGATATGATCAATGTTGTGTATTTGACATTTAAAGTGGACTGCTCCCCCTTTCATTGTTCTTCCCTTTATCTTCTTCCCCTTTATTACTTAGAGAAGTACTCTTGGTAGGTAGCATAATACGGAAGTTCATTTAACAACCTTTCTCAATAACTTTTCTTCTTAATAACCTTGATCTACTCATCAACCTTGTGCCTAGAACATCTTTTGTTGATTTATCACTTGATGCTCAAATGTCCTTTGACACACTTGCAAACACAATTTACTTGTCTCTTTCGGGTACTCAAGTTATTTTGGGTCCCTTTTTGTTAGTAACTAAGGGATCTTGCCCCTTCTTTATCCACACATATTTACCACTTGGCACACCAAATTTTCTAATAAAGCATGTATGCATGTGTGACCATGTGTACCACAATAGATACAAGTAGGCATGTTATTATTTGACTTCTTATGCATATGAACTACTGGATTTCTACACGGTCTTTTATTAGGCTCAGGTTTATATCCAATTCCAGATCAATTACCAACGTTTCTTGTATTAGCAAGCAATGTGTTAAGGTTTTCTTGACTATATGTGAGCTTTGAAAGTTTTTGTTTCAAAATAGAATTTTCAGCAT
>NC_032009.1:564989-566764 GCF_001865875.1 Lupinus angustifolius | reverse complement strand
TTCTTTAATTCCTCATGCATTTCGACATAAGCTGCATATAATTCATCATATGGAGGAGAGTCATTAGAGCATGATGAAGTATAGGAATGTACCTCAATATAATTATCTTCATCACTAAATGTGCACTTCTCATGCACTTATGCTATAAGGCATACCTTTGAATTTATCTCCTCATCAGATGAGCTTGAAGTCGAATCTTTCTCGGAATTGTTCCAAACAATGTATGCTCCTTTTGACTTAGATATTCGAGAGTTTCTCTTCTTGTTATCGACTTTCTTGAGGTGGCCTGGTCACTGATGCTTCATGTGGCCCAATTTTCCACACTCATAGCAAATGAAGCCTTCTTTGGGAATCTTGCTTTTCTTGGTTGAGTTATTGACTTCTTTCTTTAGATTCTTGATCCATTCTTTCTTCTTGAGATACTTCTTGAATTTTTCAAATAGGAGAGTCAAGTCTTCATCGGAATCAGAATCTGAACTAGAATCCTCACTTTCTTGATCTTCTTGAAATCTTGTAGCCTTGAGTGTGATTCCATTCTTGTCTGATTCTTCATTCATTGTCAAGCGCCCTAACTCGATTTCATGTTCTTGGAGTTTCCCAAACATAGTAGCTAATGGTCTGTTGTCTAAGTTCTTTGACTCCATTCTCGCGGTTATCTTTGGTTGCCATTTCCTATCAAGACAATGCAAAACTTTGTTAGACAAAACAACATTAGTAAAAGTTTTATCAAGGACGACCAAATGATTTACAAATGAGTAAAACATTTTTGCATATTACATATAGATTCATTAGGAAGCATGCGAAATAACTCATACTCATGCGTAAGCGCATTTAGTCTAGCGCGCTTAACTTCACTCGTGCCTTCGTGGGTAACTTGCAAAGTATCCCACATTTCTTTTGCATTAAGGCACTGCGAGACTCTAAAGAATTCGTCATAAGATAAGGTCAGAGTGATAATGTTCTTGGCCTTAAGATCATGTTGGACCTTTTTTTTTTCTCAATATCCGTCCATAAGCCTTTAGGCTTTTCTTTAGACTCGCGATCCACCATATGAAGTGGAATGTATGGACCATTGACAACGGAATCCCAAATGTCTGTGTCTATTACCTCGATATAGATTCTCATGTGAACCTTCCAATAGGCATAGCCATCGCCACTGAATATAGGAGGGCGGTTAATGGATGCGCCATCACCGCCAAATGGGTTATTAGAGACCATATATAGTCCCTCTCGGATCATGCGGATGTGGTTGAGCTAGCATGACGTACTAGCTCTGATACCACTTGTTAGGTATCAGTGGCATAATACACCTAAAAGGGGGTTGAATAGGTGTGGTGGAGCTCAAGTTTAACTTTTCTGGTTTTTACACACTTGCTGAAAAATGTCCAGTTAATCGATTAACCAATGGGCTTAATCGATTAAATCTAAACAAAACCATAATGATCAGAACAACAAATTGCACAATTATTAACCAACACACAAATAGATATACAACAGATATTTTTATGCAAGATTAACAACAAACATAGCAAGGAATGCATGTAAAATATCAGCTCCAAACTCGCATTAAAACATCTTGAAATATAAAAGAGAAAATGATAGAAAAGATTGCGCATGGATTTTATCCTAGTTCGTTTTGTTGTCCACTGAAAAACTACATCCAGTCCTTCCCTCTGATCTGGGAGATTTTCCTTCTTCACTATAGAACACAATGTACGTTACATACATGCTTCCAAATACAAGACTCGAACGCTCCTTTCTTGGAACCCAAAGAA
>NC_032009.1:562326-564889 GCF_001865875.1 Lupinus angustifolius | reverse complement strand
AAACCTTTCTTACCGCGATTCGGCCCCAGCCAAGGTATCGCTCTTTATCCCAAGACCTCCAAGTCTTTGTGTGAAGAACACCTTACCTGACCGTAGGATTTTCCATATTCTTGAATAAAAATGCTTTGAGTTATGAATGAGTGTTTAATACTCAGATATTATAATAAAGATCAAAGCCTAAAACCTAAGCAAGAACTCACAAGACGTCCTAGTCTAATATGAATGTTCATGCATAAATTTTCTGAAAATATGCAATCATAAAGAACTATCTCTTTTTCTTTTCAAGAAATACAAGAATGATGCAAGAAAGCTTTTCAAAGAATCATGCAGTATGAATATGAAAACTAAAGCCTTAACATGATCTAATCTTTCTCCTAATGCAACACTCTCTAATAGTTTCTAACAATGATGATCAATTTTTTTTCTCTGTGTTTTTCACTCTTAGTCGTTTCTGCAATTAGAAAGTATTTATACAAAACAGATTTTGTCTCTAAAAACGGTTTTTCAGTTATGCAGTTGAAATAGCAGAAAACACTCATGGTAATCGATTAAGCCATGGGGTTAATCGATTAACTAGTGTATTTTTAATACATGATTAAATGGTAAACTACTTATATGATATATTCTCAAGCAATACATGATTTCCAAAATATAATACCTTTAATGCACAAAATCAATGTATTCAAATGCATGGACCTAATTATCATATATCCATATATGATGTCTCATTTTAGTGGATTAATTTCTTTATTAAGTCTTGTGAGACTCACACCTAGGTTTACCTAACCTAGACTCAATATCTATGACAAACATCTTAGACTTCTAAAAAGATAATAAAGAATTATAACTTAAGTCTAATAAAACACCACTTGAGCCCTCGACATGTTGATTGTTGAGACATCTTCAAGCTTTAACTAACTCATTGTCTTCATCAAAACATAGGCAAAACATTGCTAATGCAATCTTTGACACTTTGCACTTTCATTACCGAGCCAATGTGTCTTCATGACCGTGCCATTTTGATAGACGTGACCGAGCCAAGGTTCATTGTCCTTCTTTTCTTCTAATATCATCATCATTTTGTTTCAATTGAGGCTAGTACTTTTTCTGATGAGTATAACTCACATGCACAAATTATACACTCATGAGTGGTGTTCAAATACACTAGTCAAAATAGAAATTGATATTCAACGCTTAGCAAAAACCCAGAACCATGAAGGAACTTTGATGAGATCATAAACCCGAAGAAGCTAAAGCTAAACCTTTCACTTTTGAATATCATAGTGTTCCTAATTAATCAAGAAGGTTATGCCACAATATACCAAATAATTAAGCCAAATTGGTTGGCTTTTTTTACCAGAAAACAATCTCTATGTTGTTAGTGATGGTTCAACAAGTATTTTAAATTGTGGTTGTGATGACGATTATTTTTAATGCAATTGTGTTCATTGCAGTTGTGCGATGATATTGTAGTTGTTGCAATGTGACATTTTTATGGTTAAAATGTAATTTTGAATTCCATGCGGACTGGTACACTCAAATATGACCTGATGTGGTTGTGTGATAACCCAATGCAACTACATCATTGTAATTCAGTATCACACTACAATTATAGTGTGATATGTTTGTAACATCAGTGCAACTACAATATTATAGTGCCATCAAGTGTTATGGCCCACAATTTAAAATAAAGAGCCAAACAATAAAGATAGAGATAAACTTGTATTCTAGCCAAGAATGTGTCTACAACCAGATACTTGGGGCATGTGAACAAAGTAAGAATGGATGACTGATATCTTCCACAAAGTTAGAACTGGAAACATATACTAATTTCTTTTTTGTTGGTATTTTATCCGAAATTGTCTGCCATGAAAAAGTCAACACCTTTGAGGGAATAGGTATTTTAAAAAATGATGAAATAGTGATTCCATATTATGGAAGTGGTCAAGAAGTAAATGTTCTAGTTTAGTGAGAAGTTCCCACATTCATATTGTCGCGCCCCGATTTTCGGCTGCACGACTTTGTTTAGAGTCGCCACTACATTTTATAGTTAAAAATGTAGAAAAATCTTTTAAGCCTAATTACCTTGGGCTTTTGGATTTTTGATATCCAGGTTCGGGAGTCGGTTACAAGGTAGGGAATGTATTAGCACCCTACCCGCTCGCCTTAAGCGGTACCCTTCATTAAAATATATGACTTCATTATTATTATTATTTTATTTGATTAATTAACTAATTATTATGAAAGAAAAAATTTATTTTTATTATTGAGCCTGACAATATTGACTTTGGTCCTACGTACCCCTATTAAGGGGATCAAGGCTTACGTAGTTCTTTAAGTAGAAAATGGTTTGTTAGTTGAGTGTATTTTAATTAAAGAGAATATATTTAATTTATTTGGTTATTTAAAAAAGGAATAAATTGATTTTAAGATTTAATCGATTGAAAAGAAGCGGCGTAGCTCGACCTTTCGAAGATGATATGAGAAGAAAGAAACCTCCAGGGCGACCTTCTCTCCATCTTTGATTAAATCTCAAAATTAATTTATTTATTGAAAGGTACTT
>NC_032009.1:557733-562226 GCF_001865875.1 Lupinus angustifolius | reverse complement strand
AATATACTAGTTATTTTTATGCTTATTCATTATCCCTAAAATTCTAGTATTTAAGGCTTTTTTACATTGCTAAAATAAGGATATTAATCAATGAATTATTGGTTCATAAAAATCATTTTTACATTTTTTATAATGGGATCATAAAAACAAACAATATGTAAAATAATTAAATGATAAAAAATCTAAACAATACTTTATTGCAAGAGAAGGGATGCTTTTTGTTTAGCAATGGGAGGGAATGGATCCTGTGCAGTGGTTGGAAAAGAGCCTACCACATGTCAGATGCGAATTGGAGGAGATTGGGAGAATTTACCACGCCTAGCCACGTGGCGCGTGCGGACTGGTTGTTATGGAGGTTGCACAGAAGCTTTCGGTGCAACTGTCCGCACTGGATCCCGTGTTCCACATGGGTGATGATCTGGTGTGGCGCGGCACAGTGAGACCGCAGTGTGTTTTCGCTTTATGATTGGACGCAGCTTTGGGTCAACGCGATGGAAGAAAAGTACGCAGATCCAACGGTTAGATATGCTAGGCACGGCGAGCTCACGGTGTTGTGATGGTAATGGCTGTACTGGATCATGCAGTATGAAAAAGTCTCTCTCCTTCTCACAGTGGCTGAGTTATTTTGCAGAGGGGTGTTTTCACTTGAAAATTAATTTTTTTGGAACCTCTTCACCTCTCCTAAACCCACGTATTTATAATGAAATTAATTAATCCTAATCCCTTAAAATTTGATTAACTGAAACCTAGCTTTTTGGCCCAATAACACTATTTTTATGGGATTCATCCACCAACTAAGTCAGATTTTGACTTAGTATTTATCCATTATTTTGAAAAATCTAATTAAAACATAATTAAATTATATTTTAATTACTTTTATATTCTATAAATTCCGAAAAATAAAACAAATAACTATCTGAGTATGCTTTAATTTTATAAAATTATATTTTCTAAAAAATAAAATATAAAAAATTATTTTTTCGTTTATTTGGTATTTAAAAGTGATTTTTAAGAACATTTCTCTTATTTCTATTTTAAAATTCGAATTTAATTACAAAAATAACATAAAAAATATTCTTAATTATTATTTACTTATTTTATAATAAAATTCAAAAAATGAATAAAATAATGATACAATATTATTTTTATCCTTTTTTTCTTAGAAAAATGATTGTGGGCTTTTTAGGATCCATTTTAATTTAATTATTTTTAGTTACTTTTATTATTTTCAATTTTCGGTTAACCCAATCACTTAGATATAGGAACCTTATCAACATAAATTAGCATTATCATTTGTTATATTTTCGGTTAACTCAACCACTTAGATTTAGGGACCTTATCAACCTAAATTTAAATTTTTTACTCATTATACTTCTTCCATACATGGTTGTAATTATTATTTTTATTCATTGATACTAAGTAAAAAATGTTCTATAAAATACAAAAATAAATAAAATTTATTATTTTTCTTTTAAAATGTTTTGGGTCTTTTCTGGGCCGGACAAAATTGGATGTTCACAGCTGCCCCTCTTTACTTGTTGCTTACCTGATTGTAAGCAAACCGAGGTTTGAGAGATATTATAGTAAGTAATCAATAAAGAAGTGAACGTTATTTTGTCGAGGCTAAGAAAAGGGTCATTAGGAAAGGTACCGAATTTGATGAAGCAGATCGATGCTCTGCTGGTGGAATAGGGATTTGTTGAGGCAGTTCCCGTGTTTGCCGTGATGGACCAGGGATTTGTTGAGGCAGTTCCCGCATTTGCCGTGATGGACCAGGGATTTGTTGAGGCAGTTTCCGCGTTTATCGTTAAGATTCAGGGATTTGTTGAGGCATCCATGCTGCCAAAAGGATTCAGGGATTTGCTGAGGCACCCATGCTGCCAAAACGATTCAGGGATTTGCTGAGGCACCCATGCTGCCAAAACGATTCAGGGATTTGCTGAGGCACCCATGCTGCCATAAATGATTCAGGGATTTGCTGAGGCACCCATGCTACCAAAACGGTTCAGGGATTTGATGAGGCACCCATGCTGCCAAAATGGTTCAGGGATTTGCTGAGGCACCCATGCTGCCAAAACGATTCAGGGATTTGCTGAGGCACCCATGCTGCCAAAATGATTCAGGGATTTGCTGAGGCACCCGTGCTGCCATAATGGAGGTTTTGGTGTGAAGCTAGAAAATTCACTTGCATAATGGAATGTTTGCACTCATTGTTAATGCAAACATCGTTTAGAAATGTATGTTGAGATGTATGGTTATGCAATTTCTGGTTTGTTTGTTTATGGTTTATTAGAGGAATAATTTAGAGATGCATGTTTGAATATTTGGTTATATGCAATGTAATAATTAGTTTGCGCTTATTGAAAGAATAGTGTAGGGATGCATGTTTGAATGCTTGGTTATATGCAATACAGTGTATTATTTGTTTGTTTGTGCTTATTAGAATAATAATATAGGGATGCGTATTTGAATGCTTGGTTATATGTAATGCAATATTTTGTTTGTACGTTTGTTTGTTTGTGTTTATAGGAAGAATAGTTTGAATATGCATGTATGAATGTCTAGTTATATGCACTGAATGATTATGCCTTTTTTCTTGTTTGTGCTATAATGATTAGTATATGAATGTGATTATGCATTGATAAGTATAATTATGCTTTAATGTATGTATGTCATGTATGATATGAATACTATATATAATGTTTGAATGGAATGAGGAGTAAGACTCGTGCACGATTGTTCTAATGCATCACTTATGGTTCAATTTGTTTTTTTATCTTGTGTATGAAATTCATCAAATTTTNTAGACTCGACTGAAGTGGTCTTTGTTGCTTGTTGTTGATTGGTACCATCAAAATCTGCCCCAGTTTATTTGAAGATGTCTTTCTTTAAGGTGATCCTTAAACCGCTTCAGTATGATCTTGTGGACAATGACTAAACCCAACTATTTTGCCCGAGTGTAGGTTTGCATAGAATTTCTCTCAAAAGTGTTGATGCTTTTTTGTAACAGCAAAAATTGCCCTAGTGTGCCTGTTATGAATTCTTGTCTTCACTCAAGAGGCTACAACTCAGATTCTCCAAAAAGTTGCCCTAGTTTGGGTGATTGATGATATGCAGTAGCAAGTCCTTAACTTGGGGTGTTCATTTAATTTTCCCTAATTTTTGCCCACAATACCATATGTAAGCATATGTCGGGAATTCTCTCATTTTATTACGATCTCAAGTCACCTTTGTAGGTTTTCGACTTAGGACCCCTCACCTTTTTCTAGATTGCCCATGTGGGTTTTCAACCTAACACTCTTTTTTCTGTTTCTTTGAACACCTTTACATGTCTTGACTCGATGGAAAGTAGAAGCCTTGAACAATGAGTGGTTCTTTCTTCAAGATGTTTGATAATCAAAGATCTTTCTTATGTCTGATTGAGAGATTTTAACTTCTTGTGATTGATTGAACTAATACAATCATGAGAAATCACTTATGCATTGCTCCAGTTTTGGACTCAATTTTTCACAAGAAAATGGGATCAACCAAAAACTGCCCCAATTTTGGCTTCTTCTGACTTTCCACTAGAAAATGTGATCAACATCAAAATTTGCCCCAGTTTGGTCTTCTTGTGACTTTCCACTGCCCCAGTGTGAGATAATCCGAGTCATTCTTATATCCATATTGATTTGGTAAGCTTAGATTGTCAAGTTCTAGGCCATGAATCATCTGAAAATCTGCCCCAGTTTGAGAAGCTTCCAATTTTCCTTTGCCTTTATTGCTCTTTATTTCATGCATAACTTTTAAAACAAGGATCATGCAAAGTTTGGTAAGTGATTGGGCTATGAGTGGTGATGTGGCAATGATGATACAGTTTGGGTTTGGCTTGGGTAGATATGGTGGTGATGATGATAGAATTCAATTTGAGTTTGGCTAATGGTGATGACGACGATGATATCATTGAATTTAGGTTTAGCTTATGAGTGATGGTGAAGTTATGAAGGATAGAATTGAATTTAGGTTTGGCTTATGAGTGATGGTGAAGTTATGAAGGATAGAATTGAATTTAGGTTTGGCTTATGAGTGATGATGATGATAGAATTCAATTTAGGTTTGGCTAATGTAGATGTGGTGGTAGCTATGATAGAATTGAATTTGTTTTTGGCTTAAGAGTGATGGTGAAGGTATGAAGGATAGATGGTTGATATTTAATTGTGGTTGATGATATTTAATTTGTGTTTGAGCTTGTGTTGATATGATAATAGTGATAATAAATTTTAACTTATGCATTAAAGATGAGATAATTTATCAAAATTTTATGAGGTTTGGGGAGTCAGCATTTTTTGGTATTGATGCACATCTTAGGCAAATAAGTCTTTAACAAGGTCTTTTTATGCTTATATCGTGGCTAGGCTAAGGGTTTTCCAAGAAAAGGATATAAGGCTCAAAATTTGTGTTTCCCATACCCACCATTCACCTTTCTTCTTTATCCTATTTTCAACATTTTTCAA
>NC_032009.1:549505-557633 GCF_001865875.1 Lupinus angustifolius | reverse complement strand
ACTATTAAGAGAATTTTTCAAGTTTTGATAAGGATGACCTATGATTAAGGCAATGATTTTTCATGAAGGTTTCCTTTTGTGATCCTTGATATTGCACTTTTGCCCTAACTTTTGTCTGATATATTAATTGAGGATTCTAAGCGGACTTTTTTCTTTATTTTTTGTTTTTATTTTTAGCAAGGAATGTTCTTTGTATTTTCTTATCCTCTGGTCACATGATTGATGTAAAAAATTATTTTTCTTTAATAATTGAATGTCAAGGAAAACTGTTGAAAAGCTACCATCCCCAGGCTATTGAAATATTGAGGGTTATTCAAAATTTATCTCCTTTCATGGTGTCTAGGCTCAAACGGGGTGACTAGGGATATCTCCAAGATTTTTAGGAGTTACAAAAAATGCCTTGTGTCATTAGAAAAATTTGCTTCAAGATGTACATCATTTTTTGTTTATATTTGCATCATTCTCCATTTTATTTTATTTTAAATCAAATATCTCACAGTAACGCATAGATTAATTTTATTTGGGATTATTGTGTTATGTGTTCTTTGGATAAATATGGTGAGTGGAGTTAGTATGGTTAGGTATCAGATAGTGAAACTTGCATGATCAATGCAATAATATATACTTATTAGAAAGATATGCACTTGAAAGTAAATCTTTCTGAGTGGAAGCTTGAATGTTTTAAATTTGACTGGGGTTCTCAAGTAAGGAGAAGTTTCAAATTGGTCTCCAATTTAGCTAGGGTTGAAGACAATCCACTATCGAGTATGGACTCAACCACAAACTAGGAGTTCTCTATCTTCTTGAATGTCTTCAGTTTCAATATTGATGGCTTTCAGTCGAGTCTAACAAACTTGTTCTTAAAATCAATCTTCCATTTATGAGTGTCCTTAGCAGTGGGATCATGAAATACATGCAAAAAAATGATTTCTTATTAATGCATGATGTGCATGAAGTGAATTTTTTTATCATGTTACATGAATTAAAATCAATCTTCCATTTATGTTACATGAATTGGAGGAGATTGGGAGAGTTTACCACGCTTGGCCACGTGGCGCGTGCGGACTGGTTGTTATGGAGGTTACACGGAAGCTTTCGGTGCAATTGTCCGCACTGGATCCCGTGTTCTACACGGGTGATGATCCGATGTGGCGCGGCACAGTAAGACCGTAGTGTGTTTTCGCTTTATGATTGGACGCAGCTTTGGGTCAACGCGATGGAAGAAAAGTACGCAGATCCAACGGTTAGAAATGCTAGGCACGGCGAGCTCACGGTGTTGTGATGGTAATGGCTGTATTGGATCACGCAGTATGAAAAAATCTCTCTCCTTCTCATAGTGGCTGAGTTATTTTGCAGAGGGGTGTTTTCACTTGAAAATTAATTTTTTTGGAACCTCTTCACCTCTCCTAAACCAACCTATTTATAATGAAATTAATTAACCCTAATCCCTTAAAATTTGATTAACTGAAACCTAGCTTTTTGGCCCAATAACACTATTTTTATGGGATTCATCCATCAACTAAGTCAGATTTTGACTTAGTATTTATCCATTATTTTAAAAAATCTAATTAAAACATAATTAAATTATATTTTAATTACTTTTATATTCTATAAATTCCGAAAAAATAAAACAAATAACTATCTGAGTATGCTTTAACTTTATAAAATTATATTTTCTAAAAAATAAAATATAAAAAATTATTTTTTCGTTTATTTGGTATTTAAAAGTGATTTTTAAGAACATTTCTCTTATTTCTATTTTAAAATTCGAATTTAATTACAAAAATAACATAAAAAATATTCTTAATTATTCTTTACTTATTTTATAATAAAATTCAAAAAAATGAATAAAATAATGATACAATATTATTTTTATCCTTTTTTCTTTGAAAAATTATTGTGGACTCTTTAGGGTCTATTTTAATTTAATTCTTTTTTCTTATTTTTATTATTTTTGAATTTTTGGTTAACCCAATCACCTAGATTTAGGAACCTTATCAACATAAATTTATTTTGTTTTGTTATATGTTTTTATTTTTGAAAATGAAGCTTCTAAAATGATATTATCACTAACTTAAATTTAATTAGTTTAATAATTTCGAAAATGATTATAAAAATTTCATAAAAATAGTTTAATTATTTTTATTCATTAATTATTGAAATTTCGGAAAATACAAAAATAAATAAAATTTATTATTTTTCTTTTAAAATGTTTTGGATCTTTTCTAGGCCGGACAAAATTGGTGTTCACACATATCATTCTCCAAAGAAAATAATCGCCACCTCTGATTGAGATGCCTACACTAAAAAACAACATATCTACCAAAACAATTTTCTAGCATAAGATTTCTATATACAACTACATAATAGAGTCTTGGAAACAAATCCCTAAACATATGAGAATCTTCGTGAATGAATCGGTACCTTAACTTAGTGTTCACAAAATCGCGAATTACAACATAGGAAAGTTGGATCTTATGATTTTTCAAATAGTTAGTGAGTGGCACGCCTACCCTGCCTATGATGTCACCACCACCACTTGTGAGATCAGCGGGGAAAAACACATGTTCATAGGATTGCTACAATGTTGTGAGTTTCTAATTGAAAAATCTCAATTCTTCTAATCCATGTAGAAGGGAAATCCATGGCCCAAAATCATTTGACTTGGCCAAAAATTATTCAAACTCTTAAATTGCAAAATCTCAAACGTTTGAACTGAAATGGAATACCCATCAACCTGCACGTAATGAACTGAAATGGAATACCCATCAACCTGCACGTAATGAACTTGTCGCCGTCGCCATGGAGTAGTCGTTGGGCCGCCATGGAATTGCAGTGTGTATCTTTCAACCAAAACTTGAACTTCCCTTTGCTTCACTTCTTCTTATGTTCATTTTCATTGAAAAAAACATTGATCTGTTATGATGAGTATTATGTTGATTTGTTCTGTCGGGTATTGTGTTCTTGTTTTCATTTCCCATTGTCTTGATCTAGTTTCACTTCAATAATCCTCATTGTTTTCTTTTTATTGTTTTAAATATTGGGTTACGATACTTATTGATGTTTTTGCTATCAAACATTTTAGTGATTGTGTTGATATGCTAGCTGTGCAATTATGTGAAGCCTAAAACATCAGTATTTCTATATTTTGATGTTGATAGTTGATTGTATAGATATGTTAGTTGTATTTTTAAGTTTAATCAAAAGTTATTTAATTGTTAATTTTGTGATACTTACAATACAACATATTAGATTTATTTAAAGTTTATGTTTATGTTTATGTATATGTTTATGTTTTTTAATGTTTTGACGGATCAAGGAGATATGATAATGCAAGTGAGTTACTAACTAACCAAAAATCATAGTAGATATGTTGTCTCTCCGTGAGCATAAATACATGATATCACATGAACAACTTCTAGCTTTGAATTCATCCTATGTATACATGGAGTCGAGGTCCTAACCTCACCAGGCTAAACCATTGAGATTTTTTTTAAAAACTATACATTAATGAATTAATTAATTGTATGTTAAGGTTGGTGATATATCTACTTACTTTGAAGTATCATTTGTATAAATACATACTAATTATCAAAATGATTGTCAAATCAATGCTTGTCAAATTCAAAGTTAACTATCAGCTCTAAGATTGACATGTCTAAGACAAAGAATCGTGCTTTAAAGTCTCATTCATCTATAAACGGGCAAGTACAATGCATAAGAAAACCTCCAAGGGATGTGAAGCAAACAAGTATAAGATGAAAAATAAGAAAATGAAATGGTATAAGGTGAATGGTGTCACACCCAAGAGTGGGTGATAAGCAAATGGTTAGAAACACAATTGGTGATTAGCTCAAGAATAAGTTGTTAAATGGTTCATATAAGAACCAAAGAGAACATTCTTTCACAATATGCACTAATCAAACTTCTAAACAGTGGCGGAGGATGGAAGGGATGGGTGGGGGCAGTTGCCCCCCAGGATTTAAAAAAAATATCTATTTATATGTTGTTTTCCTACGGAAATATATATGTTGTCTCACAAAGTGTGTCGCTTCATGTGTCAGTTACTGTATTTAGCCATAAAAATACTTAATTATTAAACTTTTAAATTATAAAATGTGACACATAGAGTGACACACTTTTTGGAGCATATATATATTCCCTTTACCTACACCTAAATGACATCTTTATGGAGATACAAGTTGAAACTCACATATTTCTTTAATTTGTAGCTTCATAAATAAATATAATATAATTTGTGTGGTCCTTCTAAAATTATATATAATAGATCAAATTCTCTTACACGTTGATATTGCTTATAATAATATGACTTTGTTTGAGTTCATAATAATTTTATGTTTGAGTTCATAATAATTTTATGTTTGATGAAAGGGATTATGTATGTATTGATAATATATACCCTAAGAATATTTATAAGTAATTTAATATTGATAATAAATATATATATATATATATAGTCCAAAAATTCCGTTCTATGAGTTTTAATGAAAATGAATATTAATTTGAAATGTCAATGTTAACTTTTTATTCTAATGTTTAAAAATATTTTCTATCATAAGTCATATATTATATTATCAAGTTATTCATATTATTTTATTTATTATGATTTAACCACTACATAAATATCATTTTGGGTATAACCAACTAAACAAAATTACGTAGTAAGATAGAAGATGAATTTCTTACAGACAACATAATAATTTATATTGAAAAAAATAGTTGAAAATTTTATCTTTGATCCAACATGTATGTTTATTTATATTTTTGTTATTTAATTAAATATTATTGCCGCTCCTAAGATTTTGTTGAAGATCGCCACTGCTTCTAAACAAGATGAATGTTTATTTGATTTAGAAAAATGGAAGTACATTTAAAGGTCATATAAGTTTAGATAAGAAGGCAACCCCATGCTGATAAATGTTTTAGTCTTCCACTAAATTCATTTGGACAATGAAGATACAAAGTAGAAAAATGTCAAGCACTTAACAAATGTGTGGTTAAAAGTCGAAGATTTCAGAACCACTTATTTAAAATGGAAAACTGAAGTTATTCCAAAAATTACAAAAAAGTGTGAAAAACAACCATCACATTTTTAGACAAATTATGGGCCAATAGTTATGTTTCATGGTCCAAAAGCCAACACAAACAAGTTGTGTACTCATACACGGTTGTGCTTGTCTAGGCAACATTGTTTCATTATTGCTTCGCTCCATTCTTTCTTTCTTTTTGGGTCTTTCACTTGTGGGGTGACCCTTAGGATTATCGTTCTAACTTAATGACTTTCTTCTTTAATCCTTTTTGCCCTTGTCATTGTTATTGGTATAATTATGGCCTTAAATTATTTGTTATGTGGGCATATATGTTGGAGATTTTCTCCATTAATATTCCTTTAAACAAAATGCGGAAATCCTGATGATCATGGCTTTGTTCCTACAACACAATGTTCATACTCATACATAAACTCAAATGGAACAACCATGACCCAGACCGAAGAAACCCCGATTGATTTCATGGTGAAGAAGAAAAGCATACCTTGATTAGCCATTTGGAATCTCGAAGGTATGTGGGTGTGATGATCTTCCAGATGTTAGAGCCTGATGGTTTTTTTCTTCTGCTTCTCTAGAAGGGAATGAGAAAGGCAAGTTAGAGTGTGTGAACCTGATGGTGTTGTGATGGATGTCCTGATGGTGTGTTAACCCCTTATAGATAACTCTATTCTAATCCACCTCTATTCTCCTTAACCACACACCTCAAACCTGGTGCTCTACAAATGGGGACCATAACCCGTAAAAGTAATCGAAACGGTTACTGCTTAAGTTGCAATAGTTCTAATTCAGTCCCTTCATCAAATCAGAAATTGCCTGAATGTATCTACACCTATAATATTTCATGTCACATATGCCCTTAGCCACCAAATTAATTACTGAACATCATTTTATATTTTTGGCTAATTAAATAATAGTCATAACACAATTGTAGAATTATATTTGTGACCCACAAATTGTCAGAAATTCTAACAATCTCCCACTGGTCACATATATGATTCACCATACGTGTTATCCTTATTGCGCGCTTAAATATTGCCATTATAACTCAGGCATATGCAAATTATCTCGTCCATTAGTCTTGTCTCCATATCGAATCACAGTGAATTTCGCCATATCAATCATGACTAATTCAACAATGATCACCAACATTTACACAACTAAATGACATAGATTCAACATGAAATGTGTAGCATGAAAATCACATGAATATGATCTGT
Source organism: Lupinus angustifolius (assembly GCF_001865875.1). NCBI lineage: Eukaryota > Viridiplantae > Streptophyta > Magnoliopsida > Fabales > Fabaceae > Lupinus > Lupinus angustifolius. The sequence continues at coordinate 551,347 of NC_032009.1, read as the reverse complement.
ACATGTCAATTTTCAACTGGTCCTACTTAACTTTAGTGAGATCCTTAATAATAGCATAAAACCTTATTGTATAAAGCATAAAGACAGAATACCAAACTGAGTGATTAATCAACTGAAGTTTGAATACAAAGTATCCATACATGATACTGAAGTTACATAGAACATAATAAAAGGTGTGCACAATCTAACTCCCACAAAACCAAAAAATCCTCACATTGCAGAACACCCATGTGAGCAGTATGCTCATGAAAGACCTTGGGTGTGATAGCTTTTGTAAGAGGATCCGCAATCATGGAGTTAGTGCCTAAGTGTTCTATGGAAAGTTGTCCACTTTGTACTTTCTCCTTAACAACTAGGAACTTAATGTCGATGTGTTTTGACTTTGCTGAACTCCTGTTGTTGTTGGAGAACAACACGGATGATCTATTGTCACAGTATAACTTTAGTGGTCTTTCAATTCTGTCCACAATTCGCAGCCTAGTGACAAAATTTCTCAGCCATGATGATTGATGTGATGCCTCATAACATGCTATATATTCAGCTGCCATGGTGGATGAAGCCACAAGAGTTTGTTTGGCAGAGCGCCAAGAAATTGCACCACCAGCCAACAGATAAACATAGACCGAAGTAGATTGTCTACTATCTTGGCATCCCACAAAATCGGAGTCAGAATACCCAATGATCTTTAATTGGTCTGATCTCCTATATGTGAGCATAAATCTTTTGTTCCCTTTAAGTACCTCATGACCCTTTTGGCTGCTTTCCAATGATCCATTCCTGGATTACTCATATATCTGCCTAAAACCCCAACTATGAACGCTATATTTGGACGCGTACAAACTTGAGCATACATAAGACTCCCTACAGCTGATGCATAAGAGATCTTTTGCATTTCCTGTGTAACACCGCGAATTTTACGAGTTTGAATTATAAGATTTTACTAATATTTTCATTAATTACATATTCGAAAATGAATTTCTGGGAATTTTCGGTAAGGAATTAGACGAAACTCTAGTTGAGTTTTATTCTTGAAATTTTATTTATGATTTGGTGGTAAATTTTGGTAAATTTTGGAGACAGTCGGTTCTGGACCACTGTCAGGGGCCGAAATCCACCTGGTACGGCTCATAACGTGTCTTTTTGAGTTCCGTAACTCGGAATCGAATTCCGATTGCGCCGTTGGATTCGTAATTTAATTTCGAGTCAAAATAGACCCTGATTACACTCATAATTATTTTCTAAATATTTTTCACTCGGAATGCCGAAATCCGAAATTCTAATCGGATATTAGGATCGGGTGATTTATAATACCCGATCGAGTATGGGCCGATAATACTCGGGCATGGATATCACACGTGTCCGCGGGGTGATCATTTCGCATTAGGATGAGAGATTTGACTTTCATAAAGCAAATCTCCCATCACTTTCTCAAATATCTCATGAGCTCATCATGAGCCACCCTAGGAGATTTGGTCATCATTGCCTAGTTAAAAATCTAATTTCCCTCTTTCCCTTAAACCCTCACACTTCACACTTCACTCATTCACTCTTGCATTTTCAAAGAAGAGGTAAATCATCTCTCCATTTTTCTCTCATTTTTCTCAAGTCTTCTTCCATCTTCAATCCTTGATCTCTCAACATTCAACCAATGGATGTTGATGAGATTTAAGTATGTTGTTCATGAGTATGTCAAGAACATATTCAACCGTTGAAATTTTCTAAAACGCTTTATAACTCATTTTCTCTTCAAAACCGAAAATGATGTGGTTCTTGAACTCATGAAAATATTTTGGTTGAAACCATGAACAACTTGTGTTCATGGAGTTGTTATAATGTTGTATT
>NC_032009.1:547988-549405 GCF_001865875.1 Lupinus angustifolius | reverse complement strand
TATGTATTTCTATTTGTTTTTAGCCTTAAACCATGGCTTGGAACAAGTTGGAAAAAAATAGAAATCTTTGTTAAAAATGATGTTGAGGTTTATGAGTACATGAAGGTCTCATGAAACTCTTAAATGACACTTTGAATAACTTACTTTAAAATGGTAAGATTATCAAAGAATGTCTTAAATCGGAATATGGAGTTTTAAGTATTTTAGTAACAATTTTATATATATCGGAAACTAATGGGTTTTTATTGTGGTAGTTACGAAGATTTCGGTGTTCGAACCTTGAAACCAAACCAACCGTAGTTGACAAGTAAAGGCACACTTCATTAAGGTGAGAGAGAACACATCGTGACATAGTGGTGTCCGAATATGACACCCGGATCTCCTAAACCATCTCAAAGGTTTTGGAGTTAAATTGGGTTTTAAGAAACCCAAGAGTTTGTATGTTTGAATGCTTTTAAATATATATGATTGTTGATGAAATGTGTTAAATATTGTATATGAATGTTGTTGGAAAATTTTCTGAGTGCAAGTGGTTGAAAAACCATGTTTGAATGTGTCTTGTACGTCGAAAATGGCAAAAATTAGCATTCTGTCCAAATCCCAGTAGTCTGGGCGACCAGGGCGCCGTCGGGGCGAGCAAAAAACCCGATCGGGCCAAAAAAAAAAATTCAGGACTTCGCCTAGGCGAACGAGATGTCGCCGGGGCGAGGCCGAGCGACCAAAAGTCCGCCCGGGCGAGCAAAAACTCGATTGGGCAAAAAAAAAAATTCCAGGATTTCGCCTGGGCGAACGAGATGTCGCCGGGGCGAGGCCGGGTGACCAAAAGTCCGCCCGGGCGAGCAAAAACTCGATTGGGCAAAAAAAAAAAGAAAAAAAAATTTCCAGGATTTCGCCTGGGCGAACGAGATGTCGCAGGTGCGAGGCCGGGCGACCAAAAGTCCACCCGGGCGAGCAAAAACTCGATTGGGCAAAAAAAGAAAAAAAAAATTCAGAATTTTAATGAGTTTCTGGAACCCTCTCGCTTGGGTGAGAGAGGTCTCGCTTGGGTGATAATACTTTCGCCTAGGCGAGGAAAGCTTCAGTCTATTTGAGACTTAAAGACGAATTGTCGCTTGAGCGACTAGTCCCCACTCGGGCGAGGGACGGTGTGGGACGATTGGAATAAAATGATGTTGTGAACCATGTGATGAACCAATGTGATGAACCCGGGTAGGGTGTGTTGTGATATAAAGGTTGTGGAATGAGATCATGGCTTAGATGTGAAGCATGACTCCACAAAGGTATGGAAGCCTTGTTTGTGTTTATGCCTTGTTGGGCAAGTATCCGACTTGAGGTCGTGAACTAGGGGGTACCCTAGCAAGGATACATGATACCACCGAACAACGATCGACTGACCGTAAGAGGCTTGGTCATGTGA
>NC_032009.1:546256-547888 GCF_001865875.1 Lupinus angustifolius | reverse complement strand
AGGATATGTTATTTCGGGTGGTACAAAACGGCTTGGTACGGGACCTGTACTCTCGATTATTTCCGATTAGGATGTTGGATGGATATTGGTGTAAGGTGGATGATCATGACATACCATGCATACATTATCATTGTGGAAGTAAATTCGCACATGCGAGCTACTATCATTGTGTATTTCTATGTTTATGCGTGTGATTTGGTTATGAGTAGAATATTGATTACATGATTTGATATATTGGTAATGTTGGAATAATTGGTAAGTGATGTATTCTTTTTCGATGTTAATGATAAATGATGAATTATATGTCTAAATATATTTTATGTCTGAGTGTGATATTCTGAGTAAGTCCACGCCGTCAATGAATTTATGTTCATTAGATGTCTTACTCTCTCTGTTGTATTGTTTCTTGTTTTGTATATGTTTACTATGCAGATGGCCTACAACAGCACCCACATTCGCGGCTACCACTTCACGATGTCCCCGGCGGGACAATGGGTCAGTGATGGGCACCGATACACTTACACAGGCCCCTGCGGTCTGTCGTTGCACATGGAGTGCAACGGGTCATCGATGATGATCCCCCACCCCGACGCCTACCTTGACGCTTCTTTCACATTGCCGCTAGCGGGTACGATGCCTCCAGATGTTGGACTTCGACACCCGCCAGTCAGGAGTGACGGCGCTGGTTCCTCCCATAGTCATAGGACGTGGGCGGATTGTTTGGATGCTCCGTCATCCCGCAGAGCCCAGAGGAGCCGGGTTCTTGGAGGGGGTCCTTGCAAGAAGACTCTGAGTCTGAGGATGTCATCTCCACCAAATTATGCCGCTGGGTTGTGGCATAACGAAGTGGAGGAAGAAGAGGAGGACGACGAGGTCATTGAGCTCGTAAATGTGGAGAGTTTGGTGGAGGTCATCGACCTCGTGTCTGACTCAGAAGAGGAAGAGGCTCCGAGTGAGGGGTCCAGCATTCTCGGAATCTTCTGAGTCGGCTCGTGGGCCAGTCGATGCCCCTTTTTGTTTTGATGGGGCTGTGTTATGTGGATTTTGTATATGCTCTTTTTTATTTTGTATATGTTAGTGGCGATGTAGTTTCCGCCTTTGTTGATTTAGTTTGTATGAACTAAAGATGACTTAACCATTTATATGAATTGTGTTATTCAGGAAATTGTGAATCAGGTTAAGTTATCATTCGATAACGATAAGTTGATTTTCCGCATTTGAGTTACTTAAAGTGATGTCCCGGAAAAGGAAGGTTTTAAAAGGAAACAATTTTATACAATCTCTTTATTCAAAAAAAAAAATTACCCATTTTTCCGCAATGTTTTTGAGAAGTATTTTTCGGGGCGTTACATCCTGAATTTCCAGATTTCCTGTAGGGCACTGATTGAGACTAAATTTATCTCCCTTAGCAACTAGAGTATCCATTGCTTTACAGTTGTACATGCCATATCTTTTAAGTACCTTTACTATATAGCTCTTTTGTGATGATCCAAGAATACCCTGAGATTAGTCTCGGTGTATCTGAATTCCTAATACAAACGAAGCTTCACCAAGATCCTTCATTTCAAAATTACTAGATAGAAATTTCTTGGTTTCTAACAAGGTACCCACATGATTAGTGGCAAGCAGTAT
>NC_032009.1:542069-546156 GCF_001865875.1 Lupinus angustifolius | reverse complement strand
TCATCTCAAAACCAAAAGAGAGAATCACCTCATGAAATTTGTGGTACCATTGACGAGACGCCTGTTTTAGCCCATAGATGGATTTTGTCAATTTGCAAACCATATTCTTCCGGTCTCCTGTTATAAAGTTTTCTGGCTGCACTATATAAATCTTTTCATCAATGTTTCCATTGAGAAAATCTGTCTTGACATCCATCTCATGAAGCTCCAAATTATAATGTGTTATAAGAGCCATGATTATCCTAAGAGAGTCTTTCGATGAAACTGGAGAGAAAGTCTCTTTATAATCAATCACTTCCTTCTGAGTAAAACCCTTAGCTACAAGACGCGTCTTATACCTCTCCACATTACCATTAGAATCCCGCTTGGTCTTAAAAATCCATTTGCAACCAATGGGTTTCTTACCTTCTGGTAATGGGACAGGTTCCCAAACTTTATTGTGTTGCATGGATTTATACTCCTCTTTCATTGCTTCAATCCACTTTTCCGAATTGGAACATTGGATGGCTTCACGAACATTTGATGGATCATTATCCATTAAGCCATCACCCTCATGTTCCAGGAGAAAGCAAATGTAGTCATACAGAATTGCATTTCCCCTTTCTCTAGTGGATCTACACAAAGCTATTGGCTCTTACAACTCTTGTCCATGTTCTTGAGGGTTTTGAGTTTGTCCTTCATGAATTACCAACTCATCTTAAGTAGGGGGTCTTGAGGAGGTTCCAAATTTGCTTCTTCAAAAACAACTATGTGAATCGCATCTGGAATAGATACAGATTCTTCCTCTACGACGAAGTTTCTAACCTTATCTTCCCCCTCAAACTCAATATCCTCAAAGAATGTGGTTGTACCCGTCTCAAATATGGATTTCAAACTTGGGTCATAAATTTTATAGCCCCTTGATTTTTCAGAGTAACCAATAAAGTAACTGCTCACTGTACGAGAGTCCAATTTCTTTTCATGAGGCCTATAAGGCCTTGCCTCAGCTGGACATCCCCACACATGAAAATGCTTTAGACTAGGCTTTTGCCCAGTCCAATGCTCATAAGGTGTTTTGGCAGTTGCCTTGGTTGGCACCCTATTAAGAATATAAGTTGTAGTCTTAAGTGCCTCTCCCCAGAGTGACTCTGGTAAGGTAGAGTGACATATCATACTCCTCACCGTATCCTTAAGAGTTCGGTTTAGTCTTTCAGACACACCATTCATGTTAGGCGATCCTGGCATGGTGTACTGTGGGACTATACCACATTCATCTAGGTATTTGGCAAAAGGCCCTAGACGTTGTTCACCTGAACCATCATATTTTCCGTAGTATTCACCACCACGGTCATATCTGACGTATTTAATCATTTTGTTGAGTTAATTTTCAACTTCAGCCTTAAAAGTTTTGAACACGTCCAATGATTGGGACTTTTCATGAATTAGAAAAATGTATGCATAACGAGAAAAATCGTCTATGAATGATATGAAGTATTGTTGACCATTCCAGGAATCCGTAGGGAATGGCCCACAAATATCTGTATGTATCAATTATAAGACGTCTGAAGCTCTATATGCACCATATTTCGATTGTTTGGTTTGTTTTCCTTTTATGCATTTAACGCAAACATTAAGGTTTGTGAAGTCAATGGAATTCAAAATCCCATATGACACAAGATGCTCAATTCTCTTTTGAGAAATGTGACATAGGCGCTTGTGCCATAATGCACCTGAATTATTATTTTCAATTTTACGCTTTCTACCACGTGATTCCACATTTAGGGTTTCGCTATAATCAGCTATAGTATTCAGCATATACAGATTGTCATTTAACATAAGTGAACCAGTTCCAAAAACATTTGAATTTAAAGACAATTGAATCGAATTGTTTCCAAATGAACAACAATATCCAAATTTGTCCAAATAAGAAACAGATATTAAATTCCGTCTAAATGACGATACAACAAAAGTGTCTTTCAAATCCAAATAGAAACCAGTACATAACAACAACCTAAAATGCCCTATAGCTTCCACTTCTACCAATTTTCCATCGTCGACGTAGATGTATATTTCAACATAATTAGGCTTTCGTTAGCTCAGGTAACCCTGCATTGAAACACTGATGTTAGAAGTTGAACCGGAGTCTAACCACCAGGTGTTTCCAGGTACTGAAGTTAAATTGACCTCAGAACAGACCAAAGTAAGAAATGTACCTTTCTTAGCACGCCATGCGTGATACTTCACACATTTCTTCTTTTGATATCCAGTTCCTTTGCAAAAGTAACAAACATGAGTCTGCTTCTGCTTCTTTTGCACTAGATCCTTAGCAGCTTCATTCTTGGGCTCTGAAGTGTTTTTCCTTTTGCCCTTAGAGGTAGTAACATAATGGGCACTTTCAGTCCTTTCTCGCTTCAGTTTTTCCTCTTCTTGCACACAAAACGAAATGAGCTCATTCAGAGTCAATTTCTCCCTTTGACAGTTATAAGAAATCTTAAACTGACTGAATTGTGCAGGAAGAGAAAGTAAGACCAAATGTATGAGTAAGTCTTCCGACATCTCAAGCTTAAGGGCCTTAAGTTTTGAAGCAATGTTGGGCATTCCCATAATGTATTCCCTTATGTTTCCCTTGCCTTGATACCTCATGAAAATCAAGTTTTGTGACAGAGTACTTGTTTCCGCCTTATCGCTCTTTGCAAAACGTTTTTCAATCTGAGCAAGGAAAATTTTTGCATTGTTTATCTCATATGAGATAGTACCCCTAAAGACCTCTGGAATGTTGCACTTAATAATCATTAGACTCATGCGATTAGAGCGATTCCGCTTCTCATAATCCTTCCCCTCTTCAAAGGCACTGAATTCCAAAGGAGAAGGTGGTTATTCTACCCTTAATGCATAGTCTAGATCCATGCAGCCAAGAACAATTTCCATTTTCTCTTTCCAGTCCTTAAAATTTTCTCCATTAAGGACCGGAACTGAATTTAAATTTGCAGATATAGAAGCAATTGACGTAGTTGAACAGAACAAAAGACAAAATATTAAATTATCCTCACAATTTAAAATTATCAATGTGCTTTAAATAATGGTATGTCCAAATCAAGATACATTGTGCTCCATTAATATCAAGTGGTACTCTTGTTGTAATGATCAAACATTTATAATAAGGCATGTCAACTGACGAATCCCTCTTTGGATTGGTTCATCAGTCTCATGTATAAAAAATTTAGAATTATAACATGTTTATCATCACAGGTGTGTATGATCTTCGGCCAAATATCAACTTTCCTTTGGGCCAATTAATATTCGCATGAATAATCATACACACTTACATCCAATATTCCTCATGAGTTATATCCATGAAAGGGGTCACTTTGGGACATTTCACTTCAATTGACTCACTTGAAATAACAGACAACTTAATGGATAACCATATAACAATTAAAGTCAATGCATAAAGATACCAAAGCCCCATAAATCTTATTGTACTCTCGCGTGGGCTCAATAGAAGACAAAGCTTCTGTTCAGTTCTCGCTTGGGCGAGGAACCCTCGCTTGGGTGAGGAACCCTCGCTTGGGCGAGGAACCATCGCTTGGGCGAGCGTACTCTCGCTTGGGCGAGGTACTCTCGCTTGGGCGAGGTACTCTCGCTTGAGTGCGATAGAAGCCAATACTTTTGTTTAGCTCTCGCTTGGGCGAGGCACTCTCGCTTGAGCGCAATAGAAGCCAATGCTTCTATTTAGCTCTCGCTTGGGCGAGGCAATTTCGCTCGGGTGAGGCACTCTCGCTTGAGTGAGCTTGATCTCACTTGAGCGAGAGTACTGTGACAGAAAATGAACATGGTGGTTTCGACATCGTTCTTCTCCGAAAAACCACCCCAAAAATCAAGAAAACACTAGAAAAACATCGATTCATTTCGAATCTATATATATTTATATGGAAAAGCATGAATTTGAATCCTAATAAATTCGATTTCATAGATAATTATCAAACCCTAAAGTAATCCAAATTTGGGGAAGAACAACAAGAAACCTAATTTCACACATGAATCAAATTAGGCCGGCTCTGATACCAATTGTTGCAAATTTTCCATGAATAATCCTTAGATTGAAATG
>NC_032009.1:538298-541969 GCF_001865875.1 Lupinus angustifolius | reverse complement strand
GCCCATACATAAACCCAAATGGAACAACCATTATCCAGACTGAAGAAACCCCAATTGATTTCATGGTGAAGAAGAATAGCATACCTTGATTAGCCATTTGGAATCTCGAAGGTATGTGGGTGTGATGATCTTCCAAATGTTAGAGTCTGATAGTTTTTTCTTCTAGTTCTCTAGAAGGGAATGAGAAAGCCAAGTTAGAGTGTGTGAACCTGATGGTGTTGTGATGGATGTCCTGATGGTGTGTTAACCCCTTATAGATAACTCTATTCTAATCCACATTTATTCTCCTTAACCACACACCTCAAACCTGTTGCTCTACAAATGGGGACCATAACCCGTAAAAGTAACCGAAGCGGTTACTGCATAAGTTGCAATAGTTCTAATTCAATCCCTTCATCAAATCATAAATTGCCTGAATGTATCTACACCTATAATATTTCATGTCACATATGCCCTTAGCCACCAAATTAATTACTGAAGATCATTTTATGTTTTTGGCTAATTAAATAATGGCCATAACACAATTATAGAATTATATTTGTGACCCACAAATTGTCAAAAATTCTAACAATATAGCCTTGCTTGCTTTGTTTGTCTTCCTTTCACCTTGATCCTTGGCCTCATGGCATCATTTTTCATGTGTTGAATTATGCACTAGTAGCTTCACTAGATGAGCCTAACTACAATAAGCAATAGTGTGAACTAGGGTTGGACACCTAGGCAGTGTTTCTGTTTTGTTCTTATAAATAGTATGAGATGGTCAAACATTACTTAACCAACCAAAAACTAGAATTCAATCAGGCTATTGCTTTGCTAGGACAATGAGTCACAAGGGTTTTTCTAGTGGGAGCATTTGTGTGGGCTTCTATAGGGATGGAGTTGAAATTGTATTGTTAACTGAGTGACAACAAAGAGATAAACCTTATTCTTTTATTTGTTTTTCTGTTTGTAAACTTTGAAATATCATTTTGCAAGTGCTTCCTTCGTGGATATTTTTTCACATTGGTTATTATCCGCATGATTTCTCAACATCAAGTTCCTCTCATGCTTGTTGACTTCACTTGAAGATTCTTGGTTGGGCTTGTGTAATTTGTCATCTTCTCATTGATGAAACGACCTTTGTGGATCATACAATTATGTCCTTCTTACATAATATTTGTCCTCAAATTTAGTGCTCTTTTACCTAAATTTATTTTATCTATTAGTGCTAAAGCGAATGAAATTTGTAAGCATTCATCTTTCAAGCTAGTCTTTGCAAGAACATGGCATTAGGTTTTTTTAACTTTTAATCCCACATTTTGTATGACCAACACCATATCATGCTCCTTTTGAAAGCGCAAAGAGTCAAGACTTGCACATTTGATACTAACCTAAGTTTTGTTGAAGACAACGAACATACAAGTAAGCTTGAAGATCACACAACAAACAATGAACCAAATACTCAAGGATGACATCTATAGACTTAGTGTGTTGTACATTTTATCTTTATTAGAAGTCGTAAGATATTTACCTTAGATCAAGTCTAGGTTAGGTAAACCTAGGTGGTGTCTCACAAGAGCTTAAATATAAACAAGATTAAAATTGAGACATCATATCTAGATATCATATGGTAAATAGGTTCATGCATCCATACACATAGTTAATATGTATTAAAGATAATATATTTTGAAAACCTATGTTTAACATGTTCATGTATCATATAGGTAGTTTACCTCATATAAAGAAACTATTTTTTAATCAGCATAATCGATTAAGTATTATGTGTAATCGATTATCAAGAATTACAATAACTAACCAACCTGATATCGTTAGTGTGTTAATCAATTAAGACACGATATAATCGATTAAGACATAACAGAAAACTAACTTTTAACAGCCCGTTAATCGATTAAGTGGACGTATAATAGATTATGTGCCATATCAGTTCGTTTTGTATCAATGCTCGAATTCTAGCCCATGTGACATAACATTTATAACATTCATGATTTTCATATTTTCATATCTTCAATATTCAGAAGATCTTTAGCATACATTTTCATAGAGAGTGCATCACAGAAGTTTAGAGATTAAGGACATGTTGATTAGTGCTTAGAATTTCAAGTTGTAACATGCATCTCTAGGGCTTTTCATGCATATCCTTCATTATTGAGTTTCTTGATTAATTTCAAAGTAAAAGTAGAAAAATCTATTTCAGAGAATTTTGAAATTTGTTTTTATGAAAACCTTTGCATAAGTTTCTCATATAAAATAGGTTCTTGTGAGTATTATGCATAGGGTTTTTAGAGTTAAGTTTAAATTGTAATATTTGAGTATTCAGTACTCAAGGACACTCAAATTCTATATTGATCAAGGAAAATGGTCTCTTGGTGAGTAATATCACTTCATGAAGAAATCTTGTTATTCTTCACCGAGACTGAGAGATTTTTGGTGCGAGTGAGACCTGGTTGAGGCCTATTCGGTAAAAGATAGGAGATCTTAGTAGGCGATAGAGAGATGTCAAACTGAGGTTGTCAAGCTCGTAGAGTCCAAGAAAGAGTCTTAGTTTTGTTGAATATTGGAAGTTTGTGTTGTATCAAACATTTTCAATAATGAAGAAGAAAATCTCTCAAGATCAGATGGGGAGACCTGGATGTAGTTTGCAATGGACAATAAACGAACCAGGATAAAAATATCCTCGTTCACAATTTTCTAACCTTATCTCAATTACTTTTTCTTATTGTATTCTTGTATTTGATTGATTATGTATTACTTGGTATAATCTGTTTAATCATCATTACATAGTCTATCTATTAACAATATAATAAAAAAAACTCCATCATGCCACATGTCACTTTCTCCTTCCCTCATGCCACATGTCACTTTCTCCTTACATTTTTTCCTTCATGCCACATGTCACCTCCTCCTCACATATTTTTCTTCCTACTTTTTATATATTATATATTTTATATGCTAAAAATAATTTAATATTAATTAGTGATTGGTTCATGTCGCTACTCCACTAAAACTGAGTGTTTACAACATCTATGTTTTGTTATGTTAAAAAGTAATAGTCATTGAACATTAGATGAAATTGAAATCATTTTTCACATTTAAATTATTTCTTTACATTAATCTATCTATATAATTTAATGTTTACCATTAATCTAAGAATAATTGTACTTTTTCACCTCATCAAAGTTTTTTGACATTTTTCGCACTGAATTTTAATATTACAGTTCAGATTCTTTGAATTTTAATTTTTCACTATTAACAACATAATAAAAAAAACTCTCTTATGCCACATGTCAATTTCTCCTTACATTTTTTCTTTCATGTCACATGTCACCTCCTCCTCACATTTTTCCCTTCCTACTTTTTATATATTTTATATGTTAATAATAATTCAATACTAACTGTAGAAAATTCAAATTAAAAATTATCAATTTATTTTTCTTATGTGCTTAAACATGCAAATACACAAGTAAGATGTATATTCTTAATAATATAAATGTATGAGTAAGATGTGCGTTTTAACTATGCTGAATGCATGAGTAACATGTGTTTTCTTAGTAATGCGAATGTACGAGTAACATGTGTGTTTTTAGCCATGCGAATGCACGAGTCACATGTATTTAATTACTATCATTATATTATTTAATTAAAAGATAACAGTGGTATATATATTCACGAAA
>NC_032009.1:530665-538198 GCF_001865875.1 Lupinus angustifolius | reverse complement strand
GTAATCACAAAAAATATGATGCAAAAATAACTCCTTATATTTATAATTTTATATAGAGAATATAGAGGTAAGATATTATCCAATACAATTTGAATTTTATTTATGAGTTATTTAAGAATCAAATGTTTTCTATAATCACACTTTCAACAAATAAATGCTTATACAAACACATTTATAATTGTTAAAATTCTACATATACACTCAAAAATCAATGTTAATATTGCACCTATATGAATGAGAAATATAATGTTTCAATACATGATTTATTGATATTATAAAGTATATGTATATTATATTTGCATTATGCATAAACAAAGAAGCGACCCGTGCAAGTGCACGGGTACGCTGCTAGTTACTGTAATAAATTAATTGCATAAGGATCGGTAATTAGTGACTGGAGTTGCAAGACACCAGTAAAATCAAGATTATTCAAGATCATAGGATAATCGATTAACCACCTAAATAATCGATTAAGTCCAGCACGGTTTAATCAATTAATACCAGTCTTAATCGATTTAGTGCAGAAACATTATGTTTCGCGCAAAATATAGGAAAAGCGGAGTATGTGATCCGAGACACCTATTCAACCTCCCTTCTAGATGTATTCTGACTTGTTGATACTCAATCCCTTTACTAACAATCACTTTTGGTACTAGGCAAACAATTAACGTTGAACAACATAACTTGGTTAAAATTATAAGTCCTAACAATGTCATTTTCAAGCCTTAAGATCATCATATCCTTGCAATGATCAATTCAATAAATCAAATTGTTTTTAGACACAATTAAGACATGACCGTTGACATCTTCCCGTTGAAGTACTTTTTGTTTTCTTTTATGAGGAGGTGACCACATCCTCTTAGCCCCATTTTTTATTTGAATCATTATGCACAAGTAGTATTGAAAATTTGGGTTGTCATGTTTATCCAGTTCATGCCTACATAACGCCAACCTAAATTAGGATGGACATAAGTATACTCATTTTTAAATAGGGCATAAAATATCATGCTCTGCATACCATAAATATGGGCAGAGCGAGCTTGTCGGCTGCCCTAAATTAAAAAAAATCTCTTATATAAAAGGAAACAAAGTCTCAAGGGAACAATTAACAAGAAGTTTCAATTAACAGAATGAAGATAATTAGCAAGGACTCTCAACTCCAACATGTTCATAGAATGAAGATAATTAACAGAATGTCTATAACCTATATAATGTAATTAAGTATATAACTTACGTTAACCAGTATATATAACTATTTGATCCAGTATACATACATAAGGCGAAAAGGAGTCCTTGAAAACAATGAAGATAACACTTCAGCTTTATGAAACCCATAGTGGTAAAAACAATCAAGTGCTCGTAAGTATCAAGATACCAATAAAAAAAATCCAGTAACACAAAAAATAATTGTAAAACAATACCCCAAAAGTTAAGGGTGAGTGGATGAGGATTTATCTACCCTTAATATAATTTAAATTACATTGTGATCTTAATCCACTAATGATTTAGGGATAGACATACATTTTCCAAATCACTTCAAACAATGTCACTTAAGAGAAATTTTGTTCAAATAATACATATGCAAAAAGTTTATTAAAAAGGTAAAAGGCAGCAGATCATGCCCAAAGTTGAAGAGGTAATGTTTCGACTCAGCTCCATTAATTGATAAGGAAATGTTGTACAAAATAAAACAAAAAGCATGATAAAAAGACATTATTATCCCTTTGTCTATACTTACAATGATACTTTTATCTTAAAACTAAGTGTAAAAAGATCACTCTCTCCAACAATGAATAAATGTTGATTATGGATATAACAGTTTTTGAATATAGGCAATCCTCATTATGGATATAAATTTGCAGAATTATTTCTAATAAATGTTGATTATGACACTGATGATTGCATCCTTAAATAATATAACGTACAACTTATAACTAATGAAGAAATATTATAATTAGTCATTATAACAGTTTTTTAATATATATTAGTTACCAGCATAATTTATTAGTCATTATAAGATACTCATGAATATATCCTTAAATAATATAACGGCTGAGATCTAATTTATTAGTCATTATATTAGCAATTATGTGATTTTATCTTTATAATAAGATATAAAAATCAATCATATTTAAAAATAGGAAATATAGTGGTTGTAATAATATAGTAATAAAATATACCAACATTTTGTTGGTATAGCTTTCAACATTTAGTAACATTACGAAATTAAATAACACTACTAATAAAATCAATTGCAAGTAAATTATTATATTAGATTAAACATTTTCATTGTATATTCTTATATATGATTGAAATAATATTATGAATGCACTTAAATAAAATAATATAACGATAGTAATTATCTTGATTACGCAAAATATGAATTTTAATTATTGAATTATTGAATGCACAGTATGAATATTCTATATTCTTATATGTGATTGAAATAGCATCATGAATGCACTTAAATAATTTAACGATGGTAAATCTTAATTACACAAAATATGAATTTTAATTATTGAATGCACATTATGAATATTCTTGAAATATATCATAAATAGAATATTATAACTAATCTATCTTTAAATAATATAACGTACGATTTATAACTAATGATGAAATTGTATAATCAGTCATTATAACAACTTTTAAATATATATTAGTTACTAACATAATTTATTAGCCATTGTTGTTGGATGATTACTTACTATCATTATGTTATCTAATTATAGCATAACAATGGTAGATATATTCACATGAAAATATAAAACTTTTTTATTACAAATATATAAAAATAACAAGATTACAAAGCAATCATATTTAAAAATTGGAAATATAGTGGTTTTAATATAGTAATAAAATAGGCCAACATTTTGTTTGTATATCTTTCAACAATTAATAACATTACGAAAGTAAACAACACTACTGATTGAAATCAATTGTGAATATATTCTTATATTAGATTAAACAATATAGATTAAATATATATATATGATTAAATATATATATATATATATATATATATATATATATATATTAATGAAGGTTACAATGATTAGACTAATATTCTCATATTTTTATTATATATTCTTATATGTCATTGGAATAACATTACGAATCCACTTAAATAATATAAGTATATAGATAGTAATTGTCTTAATTACATAAAATATGAATTTTAATTATTGAATGCACGTTATGAATATTCTATATTATTATATGTGATTGGAATAACATTATGAATGCACTTAAATAATATAATAATAGTAATTGTCTTAACTACACAAAATATGAATTTTAATTATTGAATGCAAGTTATGAATATTCTTAAAATATAACATAAATAGAATATTGAAGATACTGAATTAAGAAGATTAAAAATTGTAATAGTTTTTCAATATATGTTAGTTACTTGCATAATTTCTTAACCATTATATGGCACTCATGATTCAATTCTTAAATAATATAATGGATGAGAATTTATGGAATATTTAATTACTACCATTATATTATTTCATTAAAGGATAACAATGGTAGATATGTTCACAGGAAAATATAAGTATTTTTTATTAGGAAAATATAAAAAATAACAAAACAATTATGATAATCTTTTTATTAATTTAATTAATATTTCTGGAAAAAAGATATAGTCAAATTCTATAGTAATGTGTTTCTTCAAATAGCTTAGAAACATTATCTCATCCTAATAATTCATCAAATCCTTTAGTATAACAAAATAAGATTAAAAAAATAGTATTAAAACTAGCAAGTTAACCGTGCATTCACACGGGACAATATTTTTTGCCGTATGATTAATAACATATATATTTCTCGTGCATCCGACTGGATAAAAACACATATTTCCTAAACCATTGTTGGTTTCATGCATAGTCGAAAAAGATGTTTCAAAAATATTAAACTGAAATTGATAAATAAACAACTACAAAATAAACAATTATAATAACAAAAAGTTTTGATATTAATTACCTCTAATTAAACAATGATATATACTGTCAATGTACACCGTTTATGACTCCAAAAAAAACCAAAAATTAACAAAATAAATACATGTTTGCAACATGTGTAAAGGGGCCATGGTAGCAAAAAATATGGTCATGCATGCGACTGCAGAACCATCCAAAATATATACATAAAACATAAATAATCATTCATTTTTCAAAGTGCTCCTTAGTCGAACAAACTCGACCAGGATTGCTGTAAAATTAAAAACAAAAACAAATAAATGATAGCTCCATGAAAAAAACAATTATCATGGTTGGTAATGAAAGTGAAACCAACAACACAATACAATTAACAGAAATGATGAACAAAAATGAAATAGATTCAAATATATAATAGAATAAAAAAATATGAAGAGATGCAAATCACATCATGAAGCAAAAATGCTTTGGTAATTGAAGAGTTAACATCAATCAGTATTATTTTGGTCATAAAAATAAACAAATGCTTTAATAGGTAATAACTGAAAAGTCATATATAATAGGTAATTGTGCACATTTTAAAATGATGATGGGTTATTATTGATGATATCAATTTATGTAAAAGTCATATATAGTGGTGATATTATTATTCATTAATTCATTAATTAAGCAAAGAATAGGAAAGGTCAAATAGGTATGGATTGACTTTGATTATGTATGGTAGGGTGTATGGTAGGAAGTAGAGCCTTTTAGGAGGGAATTTTTTTTGCTGAGCTTGACACGTGACATGAAAGAACCTTATTTTCTTATATAGTTATAAATTAATACTCAAGGATTCGAAAAATTATTAGTATATTTCAAATTACAAATTAATACAAGTACACATAATATCAATTAAAAAATCAAGAATTTGTATATCAATCTAATAATATAAAACATAATGAGTCACAATCTAACAATAATAATTGTCTTAATTATACAAAATATGAATTTTAATTATTGAATGCACATTATGACTATTCTATATTCTTATATGTAATTGAAATAACATTAAGAATGTACTTAAATAATATAACGATATTAATTGTCTTAATTACACAAAATATAAATTTTAATTATTGAATACATATTATGAATATTCTTGAAATATAACATAAATAGAATAGTAAAGATAACATTAAGAAGAATAAAAATTGTACCAAATTTTGAATATATATTAGTTACTAGTATAATTTATTAATCATTATATGATATTGGTAATTCCATTCTTAAATAATATAATGGATGAGAATTTGTTGAATATTTAATTACTACCATTATATTATTTAATTAAATGATTACAATGGTAGATATATTCACCGAAAAATATAAGTATTTTTCTATTAGGAATATATAAAAATAACAAATCAATTATGATTATCTTTTTATTAAATTAATTAATAATTCTCGAAAATAATTATATATGAAATTCTACAGTAATGTGTTTCTTCAAATAGCTTAGAAACATTATCTCATTCTAATAGCCCATCAAGTCATTTAGTATAACAAAATAAGATATAAAAAATAGTATTAAAATTAATACTCAAGGATTCGAAACATTATTAGTATATTTCAAACTACAAATTAATACAAGTACACATAAGATCAATTACAAAATCAAGAATTTGTATATAAATCCAATAATATAAAAAATAATGAGTCACAATCTAACAATAGTAATTTTCTTAATTATACAAAATATAAATTTTAATTATTGAATGCACATTATGACTATTCTATATTCTTATATGTGATTAAAATAACATTAAGAATGTACTTAAATAATATAACGATACTAATTATCTTAATTACACAAAATATGAATTTTAATTATTGAATGCACATTATGAATATTCTTGAAATATAACATAAATAGAATAGTAAAGATAATATTAACAAGATTAAAAATAGTAACAACTTTTGAATATATATTAGTTACTAGCATAATTCATTAATCATTATATGATACTGATAATTTTTTTCTTGAATAATATAATGGATGAGAATTTGTGGGATATTTAATTACTACTATCATATTATTTAATTAAATGATTACAATGGTAGTTATATTTGATAAGTGTCAAACATACCTAAATTTCATACACTTTTATGGCACTTATCTTAAGCATAATTGAGAAAAACCAACTTAAAACAATATTATTTTTATAAAATATCACAATCTTGTATATTTGTGTTTGTATTTCTTTTTTATGTGTTTTGTAGGATTTAGAAAGAAGAAGAAAAGAGAAAAAGAAGTCAAAATCAAGGTGCAGGCAGCTGAGCGTGGACCAAGCCACGCTAAGCAGACCTGGACCAAGCTGCTCAAGCAAGCAGTTGAGCGGACCTGCTTGGCCGCTCAGCCTAGTACTAGACTAATCCTAACATGGTCAGAACTCAAGCTTGACACGGTCAGACACAAGCCTGGCACACGCCCAAGCTGCTCAACAAGCAGCTCAGCGGTGACACATGTGTGCTTAGAGGTGAACCAAACACCTGCCTAGGTCAGCAAGCACCAAGCCACATCTCAGTCAGCATGGTCAAAGCTGCTGAACAAGCAGCTTAGCGGTGCCACAAGTGTGCTAAGCAGTGTGCACCCAGATTTGACTTAGCTATCATGCAAACCATGAAGTCACAAATGACATCAGTTCAAGTAGCCACCATAGGCTTTTCAGAGTAGCTCACCATAGCTGGTTCCATAGCTCACAACTAGCTTTGGTGAGTCAAGCTTAAGGAGGTGACAAAGCTGCTTGATCAAGTGACCAAACCCATGCTGAAGGGTTTGGTCAGCTGTTGAGCGGTGCAAACAAGCAACTCAGTGGTCCCAGGGAAATTTCTATAAATAGGAGGCATTTCATTCGAACAAAAAGACTTAACAACACTTCATATCATATCTTCTTGCCTTCTTCCCTAGAAACACAATTCTCTCTTCTTGTTCTTAGTTCATAGGAGTTCTTTTTAAGTAAGTTTTGTAATTTTAGTTTATAATTCAAGAGGAGAAAAGGAGAAGGCAAATGAGATGCAAAAATCAATTTTGTAAGCTCATTTGGAACTCAAAGCATCCAATCTTTGGATGGATGGCTCATGCTCATAACAATTTCTTTTGAATATGGTTATGAATTTCTACTTCTTCTTTTATTCTAAAGTTTGAATTTTAATCATTCAAGTTGGTGCCTTGGTTAATTTTATTTGTTTGAGAAATTCTTAATGCTCCATTTAGATTGATCACCTAAAAACTGATTTCAAGTTATAAAAATTACTTGTCTCAAACACTTAACAAATAAACTAAGAAGTAGTTGTACTACTTAGTTTATTTGCCAAGTTAAGCATACTTTTCTTAAGATCTTATATTCATTACTACGTGAATATTAGAGTTGCCAAGATTAGGGTGTGACAACCTAGTCTCTTGTGGACGTAATATTGTTTAGTAATAAATATAAGTGATTATCATTCTACCATTTTAGGACATACACTAAAGGAGGATTTTAGAACTTGGTGTTTGGAGTTAATCAAAGTAAAACATAAGAACTTGTCTAAGTAGTTCAAAATCATAAGA
>NC_032009.1:478059-530565 GCF_001865875.1 Lupinus angustifolius | reverse complement strand
GCATTGACATATTCATATGATTCATTCTATTAGGCAATTTCTTGTGGTTCGACATAACCCTATATACTACAATTGAATCTTGAAAGAGGTGTAAATTGTAAAATAGTAAAGTGTTATCAATAAATTTATTTCTTGAAACACCTTTTAATATACAAAAGTGATGAAGTTAACTAACTAACTTTTATTTATTGTTATTTATATTCCGCAATTTATTTATTCTTTAATACCAACCTTCCTTAAGGAAGAAATTTGATTTGTTAATAAAAGGAACCCGAAAGGGAGTAAATAAATAAATGTCACTTAACTTTATTATTCTTTTATACTTTATTTATTTATTTGTTTCTAAAAACTAACTATTCACCACTTTTGAATATTAGAATATCATTAAACCGGTGTTGGAATTTATTCCACAAAACCGAGATGGTATTCAAAGGTACTTAATAATTATGTAATAGGGGATTGCTTCGATACCATTGTATCGGCGTTAGAATTTATTCTAACAAAGCCGAGATGGAGCAAAGAAGGAATAACTTATTCACATGATTATTAAAAGTAAGTTGTAACTAGAATATTCTTGAAACCATTATACCGAGTCGGAATTTATTTTCAACAAAGTCGAGATGGCGAACAAAGAATAAAACCAAGTTCACTTACTTAATCAAATAAAAAGGAAACACATCAAAGAAGAGGAATTCCGCTTTCAACAAATTGGCGCCACTGCCAGGGATGATTTGTTGAGAGGGGAGAGCCTCCTCGATAATAATCTTTCAACAATATTCACCGGAAAAGATAAATATTTTTTATTAGGAATATATAAAAATAACAAATCAATTATGAGAATCTTTAATTAATTTAATTAATATTACTGCAAAAAAATACGTCAAATTATATCCTAATGTGTTTTTTCAAAGAGCTTAGAAACATTATCCCATCCTAATAGCTCATCAACTCCTTTAGTATAATAAAATAAGATAAAAATTGTATTAAAATTAATACTCAAGAATTTGAAACATAATTAGTATATTTCAAACTACAAATTAATACAGGTACACATAAGATCAATTATAAAATCAAGAATTTGTATGTAAATCCAATAGTACAAAACATAATGAGCCACAATCTAAAATTAATATAATAATAGTCTTATTTTTATTAAACTTACTGAAAAACAGTATGTATTTGATTTAATTTTATAGTGATCATGTAACTGATTCTTCTACCTCTATTTTATTAAAAACAATCATAAGATATACAAAGTTGTATACATCATATTTGATTTATATTTTGTTTGAATTAATTTTTATTATTTAATTTTAGGCAACACTCATTATGGATATATTTTATTTAAGGTTTAGTGATTGATTCTAATATTTCAATGTTACGATTACAATACTAAAATAGTAATAATATGAAATATAACATAAACATAATATTAAAGATAGCATATTAAGAAATTTAACAATCATAACAATTTATATTAAACTGAAATTTTTAATATCATTATGAGGTCAAGCTTGGGCGTAATCATAAAAACATGTTTGTTACTTGCAGTCATTGCACGAGAGACATGTGGTTATTTGATTCTTGAAATATAACATAAATAAAATATTAAAGATACTAGATTAAGAAGATTAAAAGACATTGATGATTTTATCCTTAATTAATATAACGGATGAAAATTTGTGGAATATTTATATGGTTATTTATATGATTATTTTTTTACTATCTCTAAATGTTCAAAGCTAATAAATTTTTTTCCACCGGTTAATGACAAAATCACACAAATTTGACATGATAAAAGATTTAAATGACTCTAAGCAACTATGTTTGATTGTTGTTAGAATTTTGATTTTTGGTATGTTCAAATGCCACCAAAACTAGCGTATCTTGAAATGATATTAGTGGACAGTGAGGTTGCAATTTATATGATTTCAAATAATGCATTTAATTCATATAATTTTCATTTATAATATTATATTGTTTTATGTATTGTAAGGTAGTAAGATACAAGTTAATGTTAGTGGAGTCATAAATTGAAAGAACATAAGACTTATGTTATCGACAATTTTAATATTGTGCATAATGATATTTTATTATTGGTACAACACTTAAAGAGAAAGACATTCCTGATATTTTAGTATGTGAATATTGTTTCAAAAAATTTGACGACATACTAGCTGGGAATTTTCGCACTGATTTGTTAGTAGGTTAGATCAAAATACTTCTTTCATTTTAGTTCAGTCAAAACCTTTTAACTCAAAAACTACTTTAATTATATGCAACATTGATAATACTTTTTTATTAACTCAAATAAATATTATCGGAGTTGTTGATGAACTAATATTCTCTGAGACTAAGACAAACTTAAAAAAAGTCAGCTTCAACGTGAAGGATCTTAGGTGTTTTTATATATTGTTATCAATAATGTTGCTTTATTTATTTATATAAATGTTTCTAATTTTTCTAACTTAATTTTAAAAAATTAAGCAATATTGATGTCATTAGTTGTACTAGGAAGGTCATGCAACAAAATATATCAACCACTTCAATAATAGATGAATAGATGCATCCATGATTATTATCCTAACACATGCAAGAATCAAAGAATCACAAAGTCATAATAATTTTTAAAACTTGCTTGTGTTAATAAAATTAAATATCCTCTATTTCTATGGCTTATTTACATTACTATTTTATCCTTAGTTAAGTAAATATCCACCATCCTTTTGTAATTCATGGTGTGGCTCAAAATTGTTGATAAATGAATAAATTTTAAACATATATAAGTTCAGAAGTAGATACTATTTATTTACAAACAAATATTTATAAAATTAACATTCGAATGTAGAATTATAACCTTGATTCTACTTTTTTTCAAATATAGTTTTCAGGCAATTCAATATTGTGAGACATTAAGTCAAGGTATAAGTGAAGTAAAAATATAGTTTTAATGCAATTATATATGGCAATTTAAAGTGTACAAAGTAAAAAAAGATGGAAGATATTAATGCATGATAATGATAGTAAAACTCTAATGTCAACAATAAATGTTTTTTATAAGAAACTTTTCCAAAACCTATAACATGTATTTTACTTTTACTTTAAGATTGATATACTACATTATTATTATTATTCCTAAACTCCAATGTGTCATTTATTTCAACTTTATGAGTTTAAATACAAACTAACAAAGCTAAGGTTATACTTCATGATATTTATCATAAAATATGTTAATTATTTACACAATATTACAACATAACAATATTTTCTCTCTTTTATTATACAACTTTGAAATTTAATTCTTTAAATTTCTACCACCAATAAAACACATCAACCCGTGCAAATGCACGAGTATCCTTCTAGTTATATATATATATATATATATATATATATATATAAACTTTTAATCAATAATTTTACACATCACAACAACCTCAAGTTAGAAACAATTATATATGTATAGATGTACAAGGCCATGAATTCTAGATTGTATATGTATAAAAGAAAAACATGTCTTAACTCATATGTACCTTATACATATAGTTTAATAAATTTCAAATTTGCAAAATGACAAAAGTCAATGTCCAACAATAAGGCATTAGTGCATATATAATATACATATTATTTAACCGAGTCATAAAAGTAAATGCAATATCCATGCACAAATCTAAATATATACTTCAGCACATGTTGCAATGATTCATAATACAAATTACCCATTATTCAAATAAGCGGAAGAAAATAAAAGTTACCTTCATTATTCACAAATACCCAATTTTCATAATGAATAGTGGAAGCATAGAATCCCTAATTTAAAATTAGGATTCATAAAAAAATTGGGGAAAACACCTTTAATGGATAATCATAAAATTCAGAACATTTGCTCTAGTATCACTTGTTAGATATTCCTTATATTGGTGAACTACTAATGTTAGGATCTTAAATCTCATGATTCTCACACATAATATAAAACAATGATACAAAGTCATACATGAATTCATGTTCTTAGATCTATTCTTTTCGTGTGCTTTTGGAGAGAGATTTTGGTATGATGACCTTCCTCAACCAAATCTTGAATTCCTTTTGGTGTCTTGTAGGCCATAACCATTCCTTATGCGTTCACATATAGAGTTCCCTCTATCCCCTATAGGCCAAATGTTTCAGTATTCACTCATTAAACTCATATATGTTATTGGTTTCAGAAATCATATTTGTTGTCAGAAATTAGATCACTTGTTTTGTAACCCAAAATAAATAGTCAATATAATTATATTAATTATATGATGTCCACCTTAAATACAAATTATGAATTACTATTGATGCTCTTTTCTAAGTTTAGGATTATGATATTGTTAGTTGCATCTAAGAATAGGGAAGTATCTAGTATGGTTGTTAGACTTCCTTTCTCTCTAATCCTCTTCAATAATCAATATGCTTGCAGTTCTACACATTCTAATCCCATATAATATTAACTCATTTATTTTAGGTGTGCACCAAAATTGTTAGTTGGAGTTTGGGAATGAATTAATAAACAAACACAAACATGCCATTGTTGAATATTAAAATGTTCTAGGTATAAAAAGTAGAGTATGTGAAATGTAGAATAATGATCCTCTCAAATGGCTTCATCCATAATTTGGTGGGTATTTTTCTTGTCTCATATTGCTCAGAGGAATTTCTTTTTCCTGATTCACCTTTCCCGATTCCTTGTTGTTATTACTTTATTTATTTTCTATTTGTATTAAAAAATTCACTTCAATTATTACTCACATGTTTCTTCATTTTTTTAGTTTTGCATTGTGAATTTTTCATTGTAGAATATGATAACGAAGAAGATGATGAACAAGATATCATTGATATTAAAAAAATAAAATTTTCTCATCGAAGTTTAGAATCAATTGTTCAATCTAACTAATAATAAAAGAAATGTTGATTTTGTTGAATTTATGTGTTTTCTACTCTTTAATATTTTGTCATTACTATGAATTTAATATTTTAACTAAAGTGTAACGATTTAATATTTTGACAATTATATTATTTATGATTTAGCAACTCTGGACCATTTAAAGTATTTTAGTGGAGGATGGAGCAAAAATGTCATAATTGTTTATTTTTATTATAATTTTTGTGTGTAAGTAGGTTGTAAAATGCAACTTAAATCATTTAAGATTTTTAATAAAAAATTATCCAGACTAACCCACTATCATAACTCACAATCCACTTTGATGAGTTTCAGCTACAATTTAAGAAACATAAAATTTAACCAGACTTTTTAGTCCCACACACTTTAGCCTAAACTAAAGTGAGCTAGCCCAAATCCATCCGAATAGTCCGATTACCCAAGTCTACATAATTGATATGTACCAATAATTATTTATGAATTTATGTCGGCCATTTTCTATATCTTCCAAATTAAGCTGATTAGGTGAATCACTCACATTATCTTCATCATTCTCTATCAACAGCATCAAATCTCCATGTTCTCTTCTTAGCCCTCTGCTGTCTCACCTTTCCATTATAACTTCACCATCATCTGTGGTATCATCAGAGGGTAAATCAAATCAAATAAATCCAAATTAACAAAAAAAAATCACTTTTTTTTTTACAACTTTTCTGTTTCAAAGATCCAAAAACAAAGATGGCAAATGCTATAAAAGCAGCAATTGGAGATTTAGTGTTAACTTTCATGTGGGTTTTTTCTTCTTCTGTGTTGGGCATAGCTAGTAATGCTATAACTAGAGCTTTTGATGTTCAACATGTTTCTTACAATGGTTTTCCTTACCCTTCATTCTTTATCACCACTTTCCTTGTTTTTGTGCTTGTTTTTGTGTTCACTATCATTGGTAATGCATTGGGTGGTGCTAGCTTTAATCCCACAGGAACAGCTTCTTTCTATGCTGTTGGTCTTGGCTCTGATACACTCTTTTCAATGGCTCTTCGTTTCCCTGCACAGGTTTGAAAACTTCGGTTCTTTTTTTGTGCAAAAGGTTCCTTTTTTTTTTTTGCTTTATTGCTGTTACTTTCTGATTCTCTTAAATCTACTTTCTTTTTTGCTTTTTCGCCTCTTTTTTGCTTTTGAGGTTATATTTTTTTTAAGGTCGTTGCTTGGTGACCACAAGTTCACAGGTTCAAATCTGAGAAACAACCTTTCCACTTGAGGGGTTAAGTCGACGTAGATCTACCTCCCAAATGGGAGCCTCTTGCACTAGGCCACCATTTTTATTGTTAATTAAGAAACCCAGCAGGTGACTGGTATGGTGGATTGTGACTCAGTGTACTTTAAATTGGACTCTGCAACCAAAATTGTGGAAACAATATTATGGTTTAGGGAGTATTGTCAACGGATTGTGACCCCAATTGCTGCCGCATCGACAGCAATTGGTGTAACTTAATGTTAGTCAATCTCACCTAGTGGGATAAAGACTAGTTGATGTTACTGTATGGTAAACTCAATGTAACCACAACTTCAATTAAAATATGACAAGTCATTTAAATCTTCCACACAAAGTATCTTGATTAGAAGACTTTTGATAAATCCATTACATGAGATCAATAGATAACAGAAAATTTGTAGCAAAAGATGTTCTGGAAAATATTTGATCTGTTAGATGAGTTCATAAATGTGGTAAACTGATACTAACCCTTGGGCTAGTGCTGTTGGGTAGTTTTACTCTCACACTTATGTATCTGTTAAAACTGGTCAATACCAGAAAAGCAATTATTTAACCTCTGGAATTTAATCTAAGGTTCATTTTTACAGGCTCTTGGTGCTGCTGGTGGTGCTATTGCAATTATGGAAGTGATTCCGAAGGAATACAAGCACATGATGGGAGGACCTTCTTTGAAAGTTGATTTACATACCGGAGCTGTTGCTGAAGGAGTATTGACATTTGTGATTACTTTTGCTGTTCTCTTCATTATCCTTAAGGGCCCTCGTAGTGAACTAGTGAAGACTTGGTTGCTGGCTATGTCAACCGTGGCTTTGGTTATGGTTGGATCTGCTTATACTGGGCCATCTATGAACCCTGCCAATGTGAGTGTTACTTTTTTCTTTGCATGCATCATTTTTTCTTTTCATATATGAATCATGTGTTGTGTGAATTGTTTTAAATTGCTAACTGTGTCACATTTTGTGGCTGCAATATTGCAGTTGCAGTATCATAATGTAATTGTGGTGTGACACCAAATAATAATAATATGGTTACATTGGGCTGCAACGCGACGACATCAGACCACATTTCAGCTGCAACGCGAAGACATCGGACCGCATTTGGGCTGCATCAGGTCACATCGGATCACATCGAATTCAAAAGTATTTTTTTCGTCACAAAAAAGTTCGTACCGCACCGGTCGCAACAATGACTTCAATAGTAGTACCCACAACTGTGACCATAACTTAAAACACCGGTTATAACTACTCATTCCTTATTCTAGCTGTATCACAGGAGAAGTTCCTAGTATGAACATCCTTTTCTTCCCTGCCTGGGTAGAGTGGAAATAACAATTATTTCCACTTTCAATTTTTATTAAGAGAGGTGTGTCTTGCTGAGTTACTATAACCTATATTGATTTTGTTATAATTGGTTGCCCAGCAATAACAGCTTGCATACTCCTTCATAAGTTCATATAATGCCTGAACGTGGAGCACATGCCTCTTTTTGTTAACAAAGGGATTAGAGAAGCAGAATTAGTAATTTCGAGTAGCTAAAGTTTTACTATAATGCCTTTCTGTTTAGAAGTGGTCAATCCCCCTTTTTATGTCCTGAGTGATGGGTAGTAAGTTCCATATTACCGGTGTCATTTTCTTAGGTAAGCTTTGGATACGTATTGGGCTATTCTCATTACCAATTAGTTTTGGGATGAAATCTTAACATGAAATCACAAGCAGAGTCCAACTTCTCTCGACCAAAGGATGTCCTTTAATCATGGGTTAAAAGTAACTCTTTATCTGGTCTGGCAGACTTCTGTGGAGGGGGCTACTCCTCTCATTACCAATTGAAACCTTAACAGTGAGCTGTTTAATCAGTAACCATGTTAGGGCTAGGAATAGGATTGTGTGTCTTAGTATGTTGCTTTCTTATAACTTGGTCACTAGCCACAATGCTGAGAAAAACATTATAGTTGTTTCTTTTGCCTACACGGAACATGTGCTGGTGATGTGTTCACTGAATGTTAGTCAATTACAGGAAGTGATTCATTTATTTTAACAGTTTTGATAGAAAAGGGGGATGGGTAACGTCAAATTCGTGAACTGTTAACTCTTACATCGTTTCAATTTTTCAGTGGTCATTTCTTTTTGGATTGGGTTACTCCTTGAATAATTTTGCTCAAACAGTTTGCCATGTCATCCCGTTTCTTTGAACATTGCACATCACAATCATGTAGTATTTCTGATTTAGATGATTTAAGCATTTCATTTATCCATTATCTTCTCATTTCTTGTTGACCAATCAAAAATGAAGTAGTCATCAAGCTGTGCAAAATATTTAGCAGAATAAGACTGTTTTTGATATTGTCAAGGGCCAAATGGAAATTGCAAGGACTTGTAAACTAAAATCTAGATTTCATTCCAAACTATGCCATATTTCAGTCTCTCTTTAGGAATGTCATCTGAGCTAGGTTTTTCGGGACTTCTTACATGACATAAAAACAGGGTGAGCTTGGCTTAACGGTAAGGTTATTACTTAGTGATCACGAGAATAAGGCTGTGTTCATCTATTCTCCCCAGACCCTGTAGGAGCTTCATATACTAGGTTGCTTTTTTTTCTAACATGACATGAAAAATGTCTTTGCTGGCCATCTTTCATGTTGTTTCTGGTGTGGATTATAAATAATGCAGAAGCAAATTGGTTGGCATGAAGGTTTAGTTAATTTAGCATCAACCATTTAATGTTCATTGTATTTTGGCTTCTTTCTTTGATGTTTTTGTACATGTCTATCTAATTTGTAGATTTCTTGATTCTTCTGATGATTCTTGATTCTTCTGATCATTCTTGATTCTTCTGATCATTCTTGATTCTTGATTCTCGATTCTCAATTCTCGATTCTCGATTCTTGATACTTAATTCTTCTGATTATCATACAACTTACTCTACAATATGTTTCCTTTGCAGGCCTTTGGTTGGGCATACTTAAACAACTGGCACAACACATGGGACCAATTCTATGTTTACTGGATTTGTCCCTTCATTGGAGCAATATTTGCTGCATGGCTGTTCCGGGCTATATTTCCACCACCACAAGCCAAAAAGAAACAGAAGAAAGCATGAAGAGGCCTTTAGATTTCTTTCCCTCAAGTGTTAGGCAACAAGCTAGTAACATTAAGAACCTTCATTACCTTTGATGTTGTTCATTTCTTGTGTATACATTAAGGTGAAGTGTGTGACAAAAGATACTTTTCTTACCAATTATTCAGAAAATAAGTTCTTTCCCCTCCAGCTATTGAAATGTACCTGTGTCATATTTAATTATTTTTTTTATAAATATATTTCTAAATTTTTAAAAAAATAGGATATTTGTCATAATTTTAATAGCCGGAGTAAAAAATTTATCTTTTGGTATGAGGTTTACTTGATTCTCATATAAACATGTGGAAAATGTTTAGTAGAATTATAAGGAACTTGATCTTATGTGTTATGTTCATTAACAAGGGTAGTTGGCAAGAAGTATACGTAAAAGTATTAATATATTATATGAACCGATATTCATTAACATAATTAGTTTAGGAAGAACTAGTTCAAGTCTCTAATGGTAAATTTCAATTGTTAGATTTGTTATTCTTGAGTTTCACTTTAATGATAAATCTTGTGAGTGTCATTTGTTAATATGGACAGTGTAATGTCACTAGGTAACGGTACATGTAGGTCAAATTGTTAATGTGGACAGTGTAATGTCACTAGGTAACGGTATGTGTAGGTCAAATTGTTACATTATATATATATATATATGTATGTATATATATATATGTATGTATATATATGTATATATGGATTAAATGACTAACCTAGTTTCACGTTGAAATTGTTGGGTATTAAATTTGTAATTTAAAATTATTATAAACTAAATTAGTAATTTAAAATTATTATGGACAAAATTGGAAGGTCAAAAAATATAAGAGATCGAAATGAGTAATTATTCTAAATAATTAAAAGATTAATAAATCAATAGGAATCTTGTTCCTAACTAATATGATCATTAAGTTTCCCAAGGAGATGGTTTCTAAATAAGTATAAAAACCTTGATGGGCCTAGCATGTACATATTGAATGTTAGAAATGTAATTCAAAAGCTTAGTTAGAGTGTATACTATAAATTGCAAACTGTTATTAGTTAGTTAGATGGTTGTTATGTAGGCTATAAATAGAAGGTTGTTATCATTGCTTTAATATATATGAAATACACACATTCCTTTTCAACTATCTTCCTCTCATCTATTCTTTCACTTAGCTCTATTCTAACAGTTTGGTATCAAGAGCTAAATTCGACCTAGAGAGAAGAAGATGATGAACCTCGGACAAAACTCAACTTCCTTCCTTGCTCATCTTCCCATACTCGATGGCAAAAATTGGAATCGCTGGAGTACCCAAATGAGAGTTATCTTTGGATATCAAGAAGTCATGGAGATAGTAGAGAGTGGATTTGAAATGATAAGCAATGAATCCACTGAAGAAGACAAGGCAGAGTTCAAAGTGAACAAGATGATGGATTGCAAAGCATTGTCCTTGATACAACAGTGTATAGACAATGCATACTTTGAGAAGATTTCAGGTGCTGCAAATTCTCATGAAGCCTGGAAGATATTGGAGATGTGTAATGAGGGAGCAGAGCAACTAAAGAAAGTAAAGTTGCAGACGATGAGGCGTCAATACGAGTTGATGCAGATGGAGAACTCAGAGAAGATTGAAGAATTCTTCAATCGTGTGGTTAGCTTGACAAATGCAATGAAGGCACTTGGAGAAACAATGACTGATCAAACCATTGTTGAAAAAATTCTTCGCACTTGACACCTCCTTTTGATCACATTATGGTTGCCATAGAAGAATCAAAGAAGATGGAAGACTTGAAGATTGATCAACTACAGGGCTCGTTGCAAGCTCATGAACAAAGAATATTGGAAAGGTCCATTGAGAAACCTACATATCAGGCCTTACAGGCTCAAACATCAAGAAAAGGAGGTTTCCATTGGAGAGGTGGTCAAAGAATTCAAAGCAAGAACAAAGATATCGGAAAAGGGCATGCAATCTATAAACATGCATCTGATTCATATGAACATGGCAGCAGTAAAACTAATCACACAGAAGCACATATCACAAGAGGAAACCCAAATTGGAGGGGAGGCAAGAAAAGAGTAGGCAGAAAGAGAATCAAATGCTTCAATTGTAACAAAATTGGCCATTTCTCAACAGAATATCAAGCACCAGGTCAAGGAAGAGAAAGACCTCAGGTTGAAGCTAATTTGGTAGAGGAAAGTAGTGATTCTGAAGAGGATACTCTTCTCCTTATGATGACAACCAACACTAAGGCTAACAATGCAAAGACTTGGTATTTGGATTCAGGATGCTCAAACCACATGACTGGTCACAAAGAATGGTTAATCAATCTTGATGAATCAAAGAAGAGCAGAATTTGGTTTGCCGATGATAGAACAATTAAGGCTGAAGGTGTTGGTGATGTAGTGATTAAAGGAAAGAATGAAAGATTCGCAAAGATCACAGAAGTATTGTATGTACCTGGCATGAGAAGTAACCTAATCAGCATGGGAGAGCTATTGGAAAAGGGGTTCACAATGCAGATGACTAGAGGTCAAGTTGAAGTCTTTGATGCTCAAAACAAGAAAATATTGAAAGCACCTTTGGCTGAAAACAAAACCTTTCAATTCAGTGTTTCATCACTAGAATCTCAATGTATGGCTGCTGAGGTAAGTAACAATAATTCATGGCTTTGGCATTTAAGATTTGGGAATCTAAACTTTAGGGACCTAAGTCTGTTACATGCTAAGGAATTAGTCTCATGATTGCCAGAAATAAAGATCCCTAAACAATTATGTGAGAATTGTCTAATTAGTAAGCAGCCAAGAAAATCTTTCACCACACATACTCATAACAAATCATTGAACCTATTGTATATATAGTCTACTCAGATGTGTGTGGTCCACTTGAAACATGCTCATTCGGTGGAAATAGATATTTTGTATCCTTTGTTGATGAATATAGCAGGAAGATCTGGATATACCTAATCAAACACAAGAATGAAGTTTTCACAATGTTCCAAGCATTCAAAAATCTGGCAGAAAAACAATCAGGAAAGTATATCAAAATTCTTAGAACTGATGGAGGGGGAGAATTCTGCTCAACTGAAATGGAAACATTTTGCAGAAATCAAGGGATAGTGCACGAAATTACAACACCTTATACTCCTCAACATAATGGCATTACTGAGAGGAGAAATATGACAATTCTGAATATGGTAAGGAGCATGATCAAAGGCAAGAACTTAGCTCACAACTTTTGGGGAGAGGCTGCTACAATTGTTGTTTATGTTCTAAATAGAAGCCCAACCCAAAAGTTGGATATGCAAGTCCTTGAGGAGGTCTGGAGTGGAAGGAAACCTTCTGTCAAACACTTCAAAGTGTTTGGATCATTATGCTATGCACATGTTCCAGATCAAAGGAGGAAGAAACTGGACAACAAAAGTGAAGCGTTGGTGTTTGTTGGCTACACTTCATCTAGAGGCTATAGACTCTATAGTCCAATAACAAAAAAGATCACCTATAGAAGAGATGTGATCTTTGATGAACTAAAGGAATGACATGACACTAAACCATGCATAAATTCACAGAATATGACTGGATCTGAAATTAAGAGACTCAGATGAACAAACATGGGAACATACCAACCAAGCAGATGGGAACCTTGCCAGAGTAGAGAATCAAGACACTATCAATAGAGACAGACCACCTACACACAGATTGGTACCATCCAGACTAAGAGACTATGAGATGATACTAGATGATGCAGTGAATGATGATGGAAATTTGGTACAACACATGGCACTCTTTGTAGACACTGAACAGATCCAATTCTCAGAGGCAATTACCAATTCAATATGGAAAAAGGCAATGCTAGAAGAATTGCGGGCCATTGAAAGAAACAGAACATGGGAATTAATGACCCTGCCCCTAAACAAATCAGTCATACCTGTCAAATGGGTGTTCAAAGTAAAACTAAAGCCTGATGGTTCAATCTCTAAACATAAAGCTAGGCTTGTTGCCAAAGGCTTTATGAAAAAATCTGGATTGGATTACTCAGATGTATATGCCCTTGTTGCAAGAATTGAGACAGTAAAGATGATTGTAGCAACTGCAAGTAGTAAACAATGACACTTGTGGCAATTGGATGTAAAATTTGCCTTTCTTAAAGGGCATCTGGAACATGAAATCTACGTGAAACAACCACCAGGATTTGAAATCAAAGGAAGAGAGAGTGAAGTCTTTAAACTGAGAGAGACACTCTATGGTTTAAAACAAGCTCCTAGAGCTTGGAATAGGAGGATAGATTCATTCCTTCTACAACTTGGCTTCAGCAAGTGTACAATGGAGCATGGAGTCTATGTGAAATCATTCATAAGCAACAGTGTTGTGTTGTTATGCCTATATGTGGATGATTTGCTCATAACTGGAAACAATGAATCTTAAATTGAGACAGTGAAGCAAAACTTGAAAGGAGAATTTGAAATGACAGATCTTGACAAACTCTCATTCTTTCTTGGAATGGAATTCATAGAAACTAAAGATGGAATTGTGATGCATCAGAAAAAAAATATCTCTAAGTTATTGGAGAGATTTCATATGCAAACCTACAATACTTCAGAAACTCCAGTTGAAAGCAATCTGAAGTTAGACTGCTGTGAACAAGAAGCAAGGATAGATGGAACACAATTCAGGCAACTGGTTGGACGCCTCAGGTTTGTGTGCAATAGCAGACCCGAAATTAGCTACGGTGTTGGCCTAGTTAGTCGATTTATGAGTGATCCAAGACAATCACATATGACAACAGCTAAATGTGTGTTGAGATACCTAAAGAAAACTATAGAATATGGACTGTTGTTTCCAATTCAAGGAGAATAGAACAATCTACATCTTGTAGCATATTCTAACTCAGATTGGTGTGGGGACAAAGTATAAAGGAAGAGCACAATGAGTTACATTTTCCTACTAAAGGGTGCCCCAATCTCTTGGTGTTCAATGAGGCAAAATGTAGTAGCCTTGTCAACATGTGAGACCAAATATATATCTGCTTGTCACAGAGCTTGTCAAGCAGCCTGTGTTTCAGCTCTCCTATAAGAATGGAAGGTGTTTGATAAGGTCTCAATCACACTACTTGTAGACAATAAATATGCAATAGATCTTACAAAGAATCCGGTGTCACACGGGAGGAGCAAACATATAGAGACCAAGTTTCATTTTCTTCGTGATCAAATGAACAAAAGAAAGCTAGATATGAGGCATTGCTCAACCGAAGAACAACTTGCGGATATCTTTACAAAACCATTGAAAGCTAACAGATTCAAAAAATTAAAAGGAGAAATTGGTGTTGTAGTTTTCAAAGTAATTTTGAATTAAGGGGGAATAATAGAAATGTAATTCAAAAGCTTAGTTAGAGTGTATACTATAAATAGCAAACTGTTATTAGTTAGTTAGTTGGATGGTTGTTATGTAGGCTATAAATAGAAGGTTGTTATCATTGCTTTAATATACATGAAATACACACATTCCTTTCCAACTATCTTCCTCTCATCTATTCTTTCACTTAGCTTTGTTCTAACATTGAAAAGTAAGAAATTCTTGTATGGTTGGTGTCACCTTTAGGGGGGAAATTTGAACACCTAAAAAAGTGATTCTCCAAAAGGTTTCATATAAGATGTAAAAATTGTAAGCGAATATAATTTAACATTGTATAAGATTATTTTAATAATGAAATTATGTGGTGGGAAAATAACTGGTGATAATATATTGGCAAAATTGCATTCCACTTTTCATACATCAAATGTGCTCTTGCAATATCATTGTCGAGAGAAACAAATCCTCAACTATTATGAAATTATTCTTATTTTTTTTGTAGCTATATGATATCATAATTTTGTTCTCCCTTGTCAAGAATCCTCCATATGAGTGATGACCTGAAAATTTTGGAGATTCTGTTAAGAGCAGTTTGTATTCTTATATTGTTTTTAGACTATTTCTAATTTATAATTTCATTATCTTTATTGATAGTAGTACTCTTAGTATGAATGAATTTGTATCTTATCCATTCAAAGTCCAAATTAATTATGTTTCATTCAATGTATATTTGTTGATGTATATGTGTTTATCTCTTGATTATTAATTTCACAGTTTATTGAGATTTCGTTTGTATTGCTTATATGATTTTGATTATTCTATTCTGTGTATATATTTGTTTTCCCCCTCTAGAAGTTGGTTAGAAAATACAATATATATTTCAAGAGTAACAAATTTATCTTTTCTAGAAATAAAGTATCTAATAACTAAATCATTGATTTGTAGTTATATTGATATAATACAAATGATCGAACGAATAGATATGCATTTAAAATACATTGGATATAAAGATAATTAGACATCATTATCACTAGGGATGGTGATACATATATTTCTGGATGTGCAATTGCACACCGTGGATCTTTTGAAATAAAATACGTAGTCTAAAATTTATTTTTTAATAAACAATATTGAAATTGAAGTACAAAAGGAGAAAAATAACAGTAGTATTGTGTTGATAGTAAATTGTATTGGTAGTAGTAGGAATGTTGATGATGTTATGTTCATTTGATCATGTGATAGCGACACAAAAGATATAATATTAATTCATATTTATGTTAATACTAGACTCCTAATTAGATAAGAAAATAAATCATAAAATCAAAAAATTAAAATCCTAAGAGATCTTCTAATATACTCTAACAATTTAAGATATAGTAATGATATTCTCTTTATATTCAAATATCTTATAAATGTTTTCTATAAGATAATTTCATATATTCTAATAAACGACATGTCATACTTCGTGAAAAATAAATAATCATTATTTGTTGTATTTTATAATTATTATAGATATGCAACTTAACTAGCTTCATGATCGTTTCTCCAAGATAATACTTAGTTGTTTCTTTGTATGTTTTATCTCTATCTTGTAGATTTCTTCTCTAGTTTTAATATGGAAAATTTGATTGAACTTGCAAAATCTTATCTACGTGAATTGTGTTCAACTGATTTGGTGATTTTTTATAATCAACTTAAGACTTACGTTATTGATATGTGTAACAATGTCGAATTTGATACTTTGAAATGAATGAATAATTTTTCAGATAAGTTGGTTGAAAGTGGAAGATACAATGTTTACCCATTAGTTTATCTTTATTTGAAGTTAACAATATAAATGTAGAAATAGTTTTTCAACTATGAAAATTGTGGAAAATAGGTTGTGTTCCTACCCGGCGAGCCAAAGAGACGCATGCTTGGTCGCCGAGGTAGGTCCCGCATGCTTGGCCCGCCAGAGTTGACCTTAGAGACATCCCCTGGCATGCCTTCTGTACCTCACCAACCCACCTGCCAGCACGACAGACAGATTGCAGAACGGCTACCAAACCAGCCACAGACTAAAGGACAAGAGTGGCACAGAGTACGGCCCTGGCAGACCGCCTGACACGGAAAAAGCAACCCCCAACAATACCCTTGGTCGGCCACGTGTTGCACTACCTGCCAAGAGCCCAAAAGTCAGCTCTCCCTTCTATAAATAGGAGTCTCTACCAACATGAAGTATCTCAATCTCTTTACTCTCTAACATTACTCACTCTATTACTCTCTACCTTCATTATTATCATATTCCCTTACACCTAGTTCATACACTGACTTGATCGTCGGAGAACCTTTTCATAGAACCTTTTCAAGTTCCTCCACCGGCGGGTCCAGCTCTTCTACATCACCTTGCTACTTCGACGTCCTTCCTCTTCTCCATCCTCAGCAACTGATCTACTATTGTTCCATACCTTTGTGTTCTAGGAAAGAACATTGGCGCCGTCTGTGGGGAGACCCCTCAGTAGGGCAAGACACGGGGGATGACGTTCTCTGACGTTTGGAAACAACAGCATCTTTCTTCACCAGGGTGGCGGCCCTTTTCAACAGCATGCTTTTCCTCAGCTTCTCACTCATATTGGCTTTTAGTTCGACTGCACAAAAAGGAAAAAAAATCATTAGTGACAGGTTAAACAGATACATAAAGCAAAGCAATAAAAGAAGTCAGCATCTGGCCCACCCACCAACAAAGTCCACTAAAGCCCCGCCCCCGTCACGGATGGCCGAACAAGGAAAAAGTCCCCATCGCCTATCCAGTAAGTTATGGTCTTGGCAGCTTCCACCTTTTCCGGAGATAAATCTTCAGTCTCCACTAAATAGCTCTTGGAAGGGCGTTGATGGATGTCCCCTTTCCAGGCAAAGGGGAATCGCGGCTCGCCAAATTTGCTAAGACACCAGTCGTTCCATGCCCGCCTGACATTCACCCTGAAGAACCCACCTTTCTATTTTTTCTCGTTTGACGAGAACGACGTAAATAGCCCCCGCTTGGGCCGAGATTGTAGACTCGTCCATCCGTGGTGACCCTCCTTATCTTCATCAGAATTGGTGCGATGGCCGACGCGGAACATCCAAAAGAACAACTTTAGTGTGCAAGGGATGCACGCCGCCTTGCACATAATCTCAAACGCCCGAATGAACCCCCACGAGTTTGGAGTCAGCTGGCTAGGAGCAATCTGCAGGTGCACCAGAACTTGCACATCCCATTCCTCCAGGGGGAGGCGAAGCCCCAAGCGCCGACAGTACGCCTCGTAAAGGAAGAAGGTGTACTTGTCATTTTTCTCCTCTGCAAAGTTATAGCAGATCCTCTCCCCCGACCTAGGGGCGCTGACCTCGAAACCATGGAAAGTTTCTTTGGCCACAGGTATGTTGAGGGGAGTCCCGTAGGGGAACGTGCTAGGAGTTCCGAGCACCTCTCTATCAACCCACCAGTAGCGGGAATCCTCCCCGGCCATCTCCGCCTGAATAGACAGTTGAGGAGCCTTTGCCTTATACGTCCTCGTCGTCATGAACCTGCCATCACAAGAGTCATCAGACTCAGACTCAGAGCTGTCACTCAAATTGAACCCATACTTGGCACGCAGTGAGGCCAAGTAATCGTCGGCACCTCTCCAGTGAAACCCTACACCTCCACCCCTGGGAGGAGGGGGGACGACGCTCAATGGCCCAAGAACCTCCACCAGTGCGTAAGACGAGGGCGGCGATTTTTGGAAACACGGTGGAGGTCCAGGAATGATCTCCACGTTAGAATCAGACTCGTAATCACAAATGTAAACCATGAGAAATGAGTGTTACCTGGATTTAGAAGAAGTTGAAAGTAAGAAGAATCCCGAAGAAGATCACGCTGGAAGTAAAGAAATTGCGGAAAGAATTCAGGGGTTTTGGAAACATGTAAAAGAGGAAAAGCCACAAGGCACCCTCTATTTATAGAAGAACTTGGACCATGGGCCCAGTGGCCAGGCCCATCCACATCCTCATCAGGGCCGTAGAAAAACACTCAAGTGCAATCCGAGGGAAACCCGAAAAACAAGGAAAATTCAGCGGAAACCAAAGGTCATGCCACGTGCTGGCATTTGAATGACCAGCAGTCACTCCCATGACACGACAAAGTTCGGCGGACATCAAGGGTCACAGCAGATAATGATGAAACGTCCCACCCCAACTGATACGTTACCCAAGGTCATTAATACCTACCACGTGGTACGAGGAACCAAAGAGACACGTCACGAAATCTCAAGAAGCACCTAGCTGCTTAAGATAGATCAATACGCCCAGTTAGGCAATCACCGGGTCGAGGGCATCTCTAACAGTCCTCGCCTGGCGCCCTGGCCAGCTCAATCAACGCCCTTTCAATCTCAGGTTGCCAAATCTCGTACAGCCAGACCATCCTGAAAGAGGTCGTTTGACGATCATTAGAGTCTCCCAACATGCCCGCCCAACATCCTGGCAGACTAGGGGCAACTGTTCCACCACAAGTAATCCAAGTCGAGTGAGGCTCGTGTAGAGTCTCCCAACATGCTCGCCCAGCATCCTGGCAGACTGAGGGCAACTGTTCCTACCCGGCGAGCCAAAGAGACGCATGCTTGGTCGCCGAGGTAGGTCCCACATGCTTGGCCCGCCAGAGTTGACCTTAGAGACATCCCCTAACATGCCTTCTGTACCTCACCAACCCACCTGCCAGCACGACAGAAAGATTGCAGAACGGCTACCAAACCAGCCACAGGCTAAAGGACAAGAGTGGCACAGAGTACGACCCTGGCAGACCGCCTGACACGGAAAAGGCAACCCCCGACAATACCCTTGGTCGGCCACGTGTTGCACTACCTGCCAAGAGCCCAAAAGTCAGCTCTCCCTTCTATAAATAGGAGTCTCTACCAACAGGAAGTATCTCAATTTCTTTACTCTCTAACATTACTCACTCTATTACTCTCTACCTTCATTATTCTCATATTCCCTTACACTATTTTTATACACTGACTTGATCGTTGGAGAACCTTTTCAGGTACCTCCACCGGCGGGTCCAGCTCTTCTACATCACCTTGCTACTTCGACGTCCTTCCTCTTCTCCATCCTCGGCAACTGATATACTATTGTTCCATACCTTTGTGTTCTAGGAAAGAACATGTTGCTTAATTGAATAAGAGATGCATGGGTGAATGATTGTCTAGTGACTTATATTTAACTAGAAGTGTTCAATAATATTGATAACGAATTGATCATTCAATTATTTCTATATGTGCAATCACATATAGATTAATTATGAAATATATAATCTATTTAATTGAATATATTTAAATTTTGAAATTTTCACACTAATGTTTTCATATTTTCTATAATTTATGATTTTTATTATTTTAATTTTTAACTTATGTTGTTTACCATACTTCTGGGTCCTAAATTTGTCACTGGTTATTACTTGGATAGACTTTGTCTTAAACCAACATACTTTATTTTATTTGCATATTCCATTGGATGCAATTATTTATGGATGCGATAACTTATTACGAGCTTAATCACTCGATGCATCTCACTTAACATAAAAATATACACAATAGAATACCTTCAAAGATTCATCGTTGTGAGCTATGAACATAACCCATGTTCACCTAGTATAATCTCTACAATGGCTAGACCATATTTCTTTCCACTAACCGACGCAATTCTTGTTGGAGCAAAATGACAAAATTTTCTTTCCAGTAACTTTGTGCTTGGATTCAAAAGATCCTTTGATTTTTCTTTTCTTTTGAAATATATCATAGAGACAGTTAGATTTGAACTTAAAATATGACAATTTTGTCATGAGGTCATGCTTATTTAGCTTTGATATTATCTCAAGATTTGTCTCAAACTCATTTTCGGTTGGTTGGAAGACCGACTTTATGACTTAGGAAGAAGTGAATTCAATTTTGACATATCCTAAATAATATAGAGTCGTCACTATGGTTTTTGAGGTTAAAACATAGAAAAATATATTTTAAGTCCAGTTTGGAAAACATGGTATTTGAACTTGATTTTTGAGTTTGGGAGTTGTTTACGAATCTGGTAAAGTATTAGCATCCATACACCTGTAATAAATCGATATCCCCACTAATAGCATGAACTTTAATACCCTTAAACAAATTTATTTATTAAGACGAAATATTTTTTAATTTTGTATCTCACAAGAGTTCATCTTGTTCCTACGTATACCTGAGTGCAATAAGGAAATCAAAACTATATAATTCTGAACATAAAATATAATTAATTAGATATTACTTCTGTTAGATTTTTAAAATATTTAAAATATAAAGATTTTAATAAAATGTAGTTAATAGCAAAAGGACAACATTGATTGTAGACTAATTTTCTGCTCTTGGAACATAAAGAAAGAAACTAAATGGGTCATAGATTATTGAAATTCCATTAAAAATATTTAAAATTTTAAAATAAATATTCAGAAATAATTTATTTTTAGAAAAGTGGAATTAATAGTAATAAGACAATATTGGTCGTAAACTGATTTTCTGCTTTAGATAGAAAGGAAGAGACGATACAAGTTTTAGACCAAACTATAAAAAATACGAGAAATTTGTTTGATACATTATATACATATTATCACCATTAGAATTGTCAAATAAAGGCAAAAAAACTTCGGGGGAGCAAAATGTACAATTTCATCTAGTAAAGTTAGGAATTGTATATGTAACACTGATTTCTCTCTTAACTACATATAAATACATTATAGGCGATAACACTAAACTTCTTACAAGTATGGAAAAACCACATTTTTGGATGTTTGCCATGTCACCAGATTTTATAAATTCTAATTAACATTAGTCATGTGAGACATGCACGTATGAATTAAGAACCTTTGCTTAATGTATATTGATTGAACAAATAAATAGTAAGACTAGTAGTATATTGCACATCAAATAAAATGCTTATC
Organism: Lupinus angustifolius; assembly: GCF_001865875.1. NCBI lineage: Eukaryota > Viridiplantae > Streptophyta > Magnoliopsida > Fabales > Fabaceae > Lupinus > Lupinus angustifolius. The sequence continues at coordinate 508,994 of NC_032009.1, read as the reverse complement.
AAATTGTGATAGCAAAAGAAATATCAAATATACGTTTTCACCTATTTGACCTATTTAAGCAGCTTTCAGTAGAGGTGTTAAAACGGGTTACCCGGACGGATTTGGGCTAACTCATATTGGGTTCGGGTTAAATCGGGTCGAGCTAAAAAGCCCGGATACAATTTATGCATATCAAATTGTAGCTCAAACCCGCCCTAAGCGGGTTGCGAGTTGTGACGGGGTGGCCCGCATAAACTAAAAAAAAATTTTAAATTTTTTTTAACATATTTAATCTATTTAAAAAATATGTATCATTTGATGTTAACATATTACTTTTTTAACACATTTGTTATGCCAAATACAATCAAACTTATAGATTTAATGCATTGCGTTTGTGTTAAGATGTGATGTTAAGTCCATGTGTATGATTTTCAACATAACTTTTTTTTTAATCTCTCATTTTTATTGGACTCTCACTCTTTAACACAATATTAATTTCTAACTTCACTTTAATATATAAACATTTGGATACTATCAAAAATATTATTTTTTGTATGTTCTTTGTCAATACTTTCATCATGAACTATTATATTAAATTTGGTTGTGTAGAGTTCTCTATGATAAACAATTTATGTCGATTTTAGATTTGTTGTAAACATTATTTCTTTATTATGTTTTTGTGGTAAAAGTTAAATCGAACTAAATACACAATAACATAATACTTATTAGCTATTTTATATTATAAGTTGTTTTGTAAATTTTCATTTAGTGCTTATTACCAAGTCAAAGGTTAAACAAAAATTAAAACAAATAAGTAAAACGGGTAGCCCGAACCCGCTCGAGGTAAGCCGGCCCGAGCCCAATCGATTAACTATTAATGGCATCTTTAATGTGCATTTAAATCACATTAAAAATCAACATTTTTTCAAAAAATTCCAACAATCCCCCACTTGAAATTAAAAAACGATTTCCGGGAATTTATTTGGATGCAAGGGTCTGCTAAAATAATAGTGTATTCTGTTTTGTATGTAATCGATTAACTATATGGCTAATCGATTATATGAGTAATTCTGTATTCATTAGTCGATTAACAATATAGTTAATCGAATAACTGGTTAGTTGTTAGTTAGGCAATATAGTATATAAAGGGTGATTCTCTTATTTCTTGTAAATCAATTCATTGAGAAAATAATAAGAAACGTTATTATTTTCCTTCTTCCTTCTTCTAGAATTTACTTCTCATTCATGCATGGCTCCTATCATTTTAACATGGTATCATAGCATAATTATTCGTCTTGATCATTTCCGCTATCCTTTCCTTTTTCCTTACATCACTATCCAAGTAGACCAAGATGATGAGCTAATAAACTTTGTTGAAGTTTGTAGTGTGGTTGCTAGCGGTGGTCCTCTGTGTTATTTTCATGTTGTTGAAGTAGTTGGTGGCATCAAAGCCAACAATCTCGTAATATTGATTGATGCAACACATTTGTTTTCAGATGTTGCATCCTTTGCCATCTCCTTATTTTCTTTATAGGATACTAGTGTCCAAATCTTCCAAGAAAGTTCATACTTCGAAGCCTCCAAGAATTAGTTTTTTTTGGAAGAGGGTTAACATAATCATCAAAAGGTAGCATAAGAATTCAACCAATATGGGGTTCCAAGGAATTCTTGAAGTTCATCTTTGTGGTTAACTTTCAAACTTTTGTGTGTTTATTCATCATTGTTATTGCCTTATACTACATTTCAAGATAGGAGATTTACCTTTACAAGCCACTTTTTGGATTTCATGGAGTTATATCTTGTTTCTTAGTTGGTATCAAGAAAATTATATCAGGTCAAGAGCTTCCTTTGATCAAGATACATATAATAACATATCTTCCAACCATAATATCCAACACATATATAAGTTGGATTTACCATAGACATTGGCAGACAAAACTAGAAAAAAACTAGAATGACCCAAGTGAGGATTTTGCATGCTCAACATTTTTTCCCAGAACTTTTTTAAGACTAGTTATAAACCCTATTGCATCAATATTTTACTAAATTCTCTGTTGGAGATATGACACACATGAATTCTTTTCTTATTCTTTATCATCTACTAAGCACAAAAAACAAGGTGTTCATGCAATTGCTCTATCACTTTAATTCATCACTTGTTAGATATAATTAATTGGTTCTCGCATGAGAGAGAATGGTGAAGATATGGATAAAATAGAGAACTTCAGTTTTTGGGACAAAGTTTTATGTCTTCTTCCCCCCTTTTTTTGTTGGAAAATATCACCCTAGTGATTTAAATTACGAATCTAATGTTGTTGTTTGTATAGCTCGCAACAATTCTGAATGACACAGAATAATCATTATTGGTTAAATCACGACCACGTCCCTCTCTTTAAGGCATTTTGTGATACTGCTAAAATTGTGTAAGCAGACTATGAACCACGTCATCCCCAAGATAAAACAGCTCAGTTCTCTGTTATACAATGTCTTACTGTATTGTAAGAATCACTCTCGAATACACCCACAATATGACTATCAGTGCCAATTCTTAATTACAATATGGCTGCTTGTGCCAATTCTTTTCCCACAATACTCACTACCAGTGTCAGTTCTCAAAATTCCCACTTTGGATGCAAGTGTCAATTCTCAAGTGCCATGGAAAGAAAGGGGGAGAAGGTTGTCGGAAATGCGTTGGTGGAGTATTAGGGGGGAGAAAGAAAAGTTAATAGGTAAACGCCTTCAACTTGTGGTGTGAGTTATAATGAGGAGAGAATGCCTCTATTTATAGCTTGAGGCCTCTAACGACACCCCCATTCGATAGTGCAAAAAACCAAACGTCTACATGATCTTACAGCTGGAAAAATTGATAACGCGGATCATAATCTCTTGGCTAAGATCCTCTCCCCTCACTCTCCAACTGTGTTGACTATGTCAAACACATGTGACATGCGTGTGTTGACTTGGTCAATACACGGTCCAAGCCCAGATAGCCCAAAAATAATAAAATAAATAAATGTTTATTTAAAAAGAATGTTGGGCCCAAGCCCGATCCGAGCCAACCGGACGGCGGCAGAGGAGGTGGTGGTGGTGGTGCGCTCGCACGGGTATTGTTAGTTTGAGTCATCACTCACCCATAAAACCCATTGTACCCCTTAGGGTGTAGGATGAAATTTAAGGCTTATAAAGCATTTGAACTTCCCTCCTCTAAGCAATGTGGGACTTGGAGAGTTTTTTCATTTCACATCCCCAAGAATCCCCATTAATGACATCTTTAATGTGCATTTAAATCACATTAAAAATCAACATTTTTTCAAAAAATTCCAACAATCCCCCACTTGAAATTAAAAAACGATTTCCGGGAATTTATGTGGTCTCAATAAGCTTGTTCATAAGCAAAGGTGTCATACGACTTGAACTTTTGCATAGTGAATTAGATCAAGATTTTACTAGAGTGACACGTAGTCTTAAACTCTATCTCCAACATCAAACCACACACAACCTTTACAAATGTGTATTCTGTAAATCCCCTACGTTAAAGGTCATGAACGTCTATCACAGTATAGTGAATGCTCTTGAAATTTATGCCCCAAAATTTCATAGGAAGTGGCACCCACTTCCACATTCACATAGGTGAATCTATCAACAGTACTCATGTAGCCTAGGTACTTCACTCCAATTGGAGTATAAATATCGTTAAGAGTTTTAACTCATCCTTACGTATGTTGCAAGGATCATGCTTCTCATAATTTTATAGCATGTTCATTCTCATATCATTTCAGAACTTGTTATTACCCATTGAACCTATTTATTAAGATCTCCAGTCAGTTAGGTTGAGTTATCATCATGAGTGATCCTCGTTCTAAGGAAAATACTCTCATACTCTTAGAAGTATTATGGACTTTCTCTCTAGCTAGTCCTTTTGTCAAAGGATCTGCTAAGTTATTCTTAGTGCGTACATGATCCACTCTAACAGCTCCTTTAGAGTGTAACTTTCTAATGGTGTTGTGCTTACGACAAATTTGTCGTTTATTACCATTGTAAAAATGGTTCTCTATTTTTGCAATAGCTACGGTACTATCATAATAGATCAACACAGTTGAAAGGAGAATCTCTACAAGTAAGATTCTCAATCATCTTGCTTTTTTACTAGCTATTATTAGTGCTGCCATCTCAGCTTCCATAGTAAATTGAGCCAAAATAGTTTGTTTCTTTGACTTCCAAGAAACAACCCCACCAACTATGCTAAATATATAGCCATTGGTTGTTTTGGAATCATCTAGAAGAGTGGTCCAATCAGCATCGCTGAATCCTTTTGGGACAGCTGGAAACCTTCAGTAATATAATCGAAGGTTCATTGTTTTCTTAAGGTATCTTATTACCCTTTCTATAGCATGTCAATGCTCCATACTAGGTCTACTGGTAAACCTGCATAATAATCCCACAACATAGGCAATGTCGGGTCTAGTGCAATCAATGGCATACCGAACGTGGCCAATGATTCTAGCATACTCAGCTTACCTTACACCTTCATCGGTGTTCTTAAAAAGTTTTACACTTAGATCATATGGTGTGCTGGCAGGTTTACAGTCAAAGTATTTATATTTCTTTAAGATCTTTTCCACGTAGTGAGATTGATCCAAAGAAATTCCTTCTTTTGACCTAGTAATTTTTATACCAAGGATTATACTTGCCTCTCCAAGGTCTTTCGTATCAAAGTTGTTACACAACAATGATTTACATTATTCACAACATGAATGTTGAAACCAAATATGAGTAGGTCGTCTACATAGATATATATGATAGTGCAAATGTTATTTTTTGATTTGTAATAAATGCATTTGTCACTTTCATTCACCTTAAACTCATTCGAGAGAATTAAGTCATTAAACTTTTTGTGCCACTATTTAGGTATTTGCTTAAGACCATACAATAACTTATCTAACTTGCAAACCTTATTTTCTTGCACATGTATTACAAAACCTTCAGGTTGTTCCATATAAATTTATTCTTCCAAATCACCATTTAAAAAGCAGTCTTAACATCCATTTGATGTACTAATAAATTATGTATCGCAATGATTAATATTAGAACTCTAATGGATGTTATTCTAGTAACATGTGAAAATATGTCCAAGAAATCTACATTTTCTCTTTGCCTAAAACCTTTAGCTACAAGACGAGTCTTGTGTTTATCCATTGTGCCATCAGGTTTTAATTTCTTTTTCAATACCCACTTGCAACCAGGAGGCAATTCAGCTAAATGTCAGGTCTTGTTAGACTCTAGAGAATCCATCTCATCATTTATGGCCTCTTGCCACAAAAATTGCATCCAAAGAAGTCAAAGCTTCTTGGAGGATTGATGGATCCTCTTCCAATGTATAGACCATATAATCAGGTCCATACTCTCTAGCGGTCCTTGTTCTCTTACTTCTTCTAGGTTCTATTTCTATCTCATCGTTATTATCATTATTGCTAATCATAGGCATGTGACTAGTTGTTGTGCCCCAATATTCCTCAATTTAAAAGGGAATTTCATTTCATTGAAGTCTACATCGTTAGACTCAATGATAACTTTTGCGTTAAGGTCATAAAACTTGTACGTCTTGATGTTCATAGCATACTCAAAGAAGATACATTCATAGGCTCTACTTACAAGTTTAACTCTATTGGGGTCTGGTATCCAGATATAGGCCAAACAACCCCATGTTCTTAAAAATTTCATATGGGGAATTTTAATTTTAGCCTTGGGAACTCTATTTAGAACATAACATATAGTTAATAAAATTTCACCCTACTAAGAGAGTGTTGCACCAAAACTTAACATAATAGTTACAATTAATTCAGTTAAAGTTCTATTATTTCTCTCATCTTTACCATTCATTTCAGGTGAATATGGTGCAATTGCTTCATGAATAATGTCATTTAATTTATAAAAATCATTAACCATGTTAGAGTCATACTCAGTGTCTCTATCGCTTCTGAGTTTCTTTATTTTCTTGTTGAGTTGATTTTTAATTTCAGTTTCATATAACTTAAACATGTCAAATGCTTCACTTTTATTTTTCATGAGATATACATAAGTAAAATCAAAACAGTCATCAATAAAAGTGATAAATTAACATTTACCATTTCTAGTTAACGTTCCATCTAACATATATCTAGGTGTATTAAATCAAAAGGCTCAGATTCTCGCAGTACTGAGTTATGTGATTTTTTTTTTGAAATTTTTGCTTGACTGCATGATTCACAAGTTTCAAAATCATTTTTAGATAACTTTGAAATTAAACCTAAGCTGCTCAAATTTGAAATTGCACGTTTATTAATATGACAAAGTCTAAAATGCCAAATATTAAAATCACATAACATATAAAAATAATCATAAATTTTATTAATAAAAATATCAACATTTAATTTAAACATGCCATCAGTGGCGTACCATTTCTGAACAAATACTTTATTCATAGTAAGAGTATACAAGTTAGCTCATATGGTCTGGGTAAAACCAGCCTTATTAATAAGAAAACCATAAACTAGATTCTTCCTCATCTGTGGAGTGTGCATCACATCTTTGAGAATAAGAGTCTTCCCAAATGTAAACTTTAGCTCCACATCACCAGCTCCAGCAACAACAGTGGTGTGGGAGTCATCCAACATCACCTTCTTGTCATCAGCATCCGTGTATGTTTTGAACATAGCATGGTCATAGCAGACATGATGGGATGCGCTAGTATCTATCCATCATCCATCAGTTCCTCCAACCATAGTGACCTTAGATAACACATCCACAAATTTCTCATCAACCATGTTGGTCTGTGGAGGACGATCCATAGGTTTATTTCTACACTTGCGTGCCATATGACATGGCTTCCCACACTTGAAGTAGATGAGCAGGTTGCCACAATCATTCTTAGAGGGTGACTTAGCATATTGGACCTTTTTGGGATTCCAATTCTCGTTGCGATTGGTGTTCTTAGTCTTATTCTCACTGCGGTTTTGATTCTGGAAGTTAGTGTTAGAAGATTTCAGAACCACACTTGAGAATTTCTTCTTAGTGCTATTGTTGGGGACAATCAGCATCACATCTTTCTAATCTTGCTTACGAGTCTCTTCTTCAATACGAAGACGAGTGATCAGAGATTCCAAAGAGATTTCTTTGGTCTTATGCCTCATAAGGTTTTTGAAGTCTTTCTAACTAGGAGGCATCTTGTCAATTATGACAACCACTTGAAATTTCTTATCTAGGGGCATACCCTTAGAAATAATCTCATGAGCAATTTTCTGAATCTCGTGGCACTGAGACTCTACTGATTTATCATCAGTCATCTGATACTTGAGATAGCGGCTAACAACATACTTCTTAGTCTCAGCTTTCTCAATATCATATTTTTTATCAAGTACATACCAAATTAATTTGGCAGACTTGTATGGGATGTAGTATCATCAGACAACCCATTCAGAATGAAATTCTTACATAAGTAATCATTTTCATTCCAGAGAGCTATTTCAATAGCCAGATTATCCATTTCCTCTTTTTCAGCCTCATCCGACACCACTAGGATGTCGGTTTTCAGAACATGGACAACCTTTCTCATAGTGAGGAAAAATTACATCTTATGTTGCCAACGTTTGAAATTTGTCCCGTCAAACTGAAATGGCTTGTTCAGGTCATAGTTGTTCAGTCCAATAATATTATCTATGAATGTCATTGCAGTAGAAACGACTTAAAATTGTTGTTTGCGTATCTTCCAACAATTCTGAAAGACACGAAATAATCCTTACTAGTTAAGTCACGATCATGTCGCTCTCTTTAAGACTTTTCACGGTACTGCTAAAATTGGACAAGCAGACTATTAACCATGTCGTCCCCGGGATAAAACAACTCAATTCTCTGTTATACGATGTCTTACTACATTGTAAGAATCGCTCTCAAATACACTCATAATATGACTACTAGTGCCAATTCTTGACTCCCACAATATGGCTACATGTGCCAATTCTTTTCCCACAATATTGACTACTAGTGTCAATTCTCGAAATTCTCACTTTGGCTGCGTGTGCCAATTCTCAAGTGTCATGGAATGAAAGGGTATAAGGTTGTCATAAATGCGTCGGCAAAGTATGAGGGGGGGGGGGAGAAAAGTTGATAGGTAAACACCTTGAACTTGTGGTGCGAGTTATAATGAGGGGAAAAGACCTCTATTTATAGCCTGAGACCTCCAACGGTGCAAAAAACCAAATGGCTACATGATTTGATGGCTGGAAAAACTTATCACGTGGATCGTAATCTCTTGGCCGAGATCCTCTCCCCTCACTCTCCACTCTCCAACTGTGTTGACTACGTCAAACACGTGTGGTATGTGTATGTTGACCCACCCATAAAACACATTGTACCCCTTGAGGCACACCCAAGATGAAACTTAAGGCTTATAAAGCCTTTGAACTTTCCTCCTCTAAACAATGTCGGACATGGGGAGTTTTTTTCATTTTATATCCTCAAGAATCCTCATTAATAGCATCTTTAATGTGCATTTAAACCACATTAAAAATCATCATTTTTCAACAAATTCCAACAGATGCGACTGCAATATTGTGGTTGTGGTGACCGTCATACTCGCATCACACCGTAATTGTGGTGTGACTTTGATTTGTAGTGATGTAGTCACATTAGATCATAACACAACCACATCACTGTATCAGTCTACATCAAGCCGCATCAGATTCAAATATATTTTTAATCACAAAATAATTCACACCACAATGACCACAATTCACATTCCAACATACACAATGACCACAATCACAATAACTACAACCGTTACCGCAATCACAATTACAACCGCAAATTAAAATACTGGATAGCCCTTGCACCCTTCTATCTCATGTGTTTTATATATATAAAATAACCATTAAATTGGCAAAGAAATAGTCACGGGGTCATATGAACTCAGTTCAATAGAGCAATTGTAAGTGATGCTTCATATCACTCTAACTTGTCACTCTCTCACGGTTTACAAATATGAACATAATTCCTTTTGCTTTTTCACCTTCTCCCTTTTTTTTTTTTGTACATTACCAACCGTAACATATGAATTAAATTCTATTTGTAACTTTTTTTAATTCAATTGTTTTTTAAATTGATTATCTAATTTAAATAGAACCGAAGGTAACCAAATGTTTTAAAACTGATTAAGAATCGAACAGTTAAAAGGATAACACTGGTTTTGATACATCTAAAAATGTATTTTTCAGATTTTGCCAGACAAAATTGAGTGTTCATAATTGCTCTATTTACTTGTTGCTTACTTAATAACAATTAGCAAACCGAAGTTTGAGTGTTATCGTATTAAGTAACAAGTAAAGAAATGAACGTCAATGAGATAGTGCTGGAACTAGCAACAAAAACATTGATCATAATGCAAAATTTAAAACGAGAACACATGAATGCTATGTGAACCTGTGGCAACAAAAACTAAAACGAGAACACTAGAATATAATGCCAGAAATAGCAATGACAAAATTTAATACGAGAACAATGGGATAGTGCTGGAACTAGCAACAACAAAATTTAAAACGAGAACCCCGAAGTATCTTTATGAAAGACAACAGGGAACCCACTTATGTTTTACTCCTTTAACATATAACACATTAACACATTATCTATTGAGGTTGGGAGTATTACCAATTTGGCGATTTCAATGATATTTTCTTTCTCCCATCATGTGATGGGAGACGCAACTGTTCAAGTACCGAAACATGTGTTTCCTTTCACTCGCTAAGCAAATATACAATAAGAAATCATTTATGTTTAAGTATCCAAATAGACCTGGATCCTCATTTGTTAGCAGGCTTAGTAGGTGTATGCATGAACTTATTTTTATACGTATACTTGTGATACTTTAAATCTTGCTTTAGCTTTTCAGCTTCACCATATTATGTGTTTTATCTTATAAATCCATGCTTCTTCTTCTATATGTGATGGACTTTTCAAAAGATGAATGATAATTCTTCTTCCTCAGATTCAACTTCACATCCTCAAGTCTCGACTTCCTCAGATTATTCCTTAGCTTTAAATGCTATTGTGAAATGAGTTCAAGTTTATAAACTTTGATTAGTACTAGAAGCTCCTCTAATGTTAGAACATTGAGGCTCTTAGCTTCTTGGATAGTTGTGACCTTAGCTCTCCACTACTTTAAGGGACATCTAGGTAGTTTCTTGACTTGGTCTCTATCTTCAAAGATTTTGCCAAGTAACGTGAGACTATTTATGATAGTTTAGAATCTCTCAATAAGATTATTTCCTTGTTAAATTTTACTTCCCAAATTTAATTCTTTGTTATTGATCAAGACATTAGAAAATCATTAAATTAATAAGTTGGTTCCATAAAAATAACTTTTACTTAAAAACATAAAACCAGTATAGTTCCAACAGAATTATGAAAATACTCAGTTTCCTTAAATATATAGCATGGATGTAGCTTTTTTTAAGTTAAATGTGCAAAAATTAGACCTAATTGGTTAAAAAAAAGGGGCAATTTCAACATTGGATACCTCAACGTGAGAATTTATTTGATTTAGATTTGTTATTTTATGGTCGCGACTAACTTGCGAATTGCAAGTTAGTTCTGTTGGTATATAAAGGCTCTAAACTTCACCTACATAGGGAGTGAATAGGTGGTTTGGTACACGATTACCATTGTTTCATTAACAAAAAGATTTTACAATTTTCCTCTATCTTTAATCTATTAACTATTGTTTTAATCAATTAACTTCTTCTGCATATAATCGTTTAACCAATAACTTAATCATTAATGAGTTCTTGTTTCTTGAAAAGTAGTTTTCTTTAATCATCAAGATTATCAAGATTCAACAAAACATGTATGCACTCGTATAGATGATAACACACAATTAATGCATAGAATAGAAAATGCAATTAACACAAAATGATATGAATGCCAAGTTAACTAAATCAACCAATACGAACACGTAAAGAGTTAAGGGTTAAGAAGACTGAGACATGGTTTTTATCCTAGTTCGTATGTTTGTCCACGTGCAAACTACATTCAGACCTCCCATTTTGATCTTGGGAGATTTTCTTCAATGTGGAAATCAATGTTCTACAAACACACTTCCACCAAGACAATATTGGACTTCAAGCTTCTAATGATTTGCTTTCACCCACTTCTAATGCCTCATCAACACTTCTAATGGCTCATCAACACTTCTAATGGATGGCCCAACCACTTCTAACTTCTCCTACTAAGACTCTTGTTTAGTGAACCTAGCTTCTAATGGCACCTAGCCACTTCTAACCAGGATTTTCCTAAACCTTTTCTTTTATACTTGGTGATACCACAAACTAAGAGAAATGTTGATAACAAAGTCTAAATGTATATAAGAACAAGTAATTGCACCTCAACATGTTGAATATACACCCTTAAAAAATCTAAGAACCTCTCTACAAGTCTCACAAACTCAGAGTATAGAAATGTAGATGCAATGTTTCTTTGTAATGATTTGACAATACAATTCTTGAAAATAACTTCTAAAGATTCATGAAGTTTTCTCTTTTCTCCCTTTTCTCTCTTTTTCAAAAACACTGAAGAAATGTGATTCATGCTTGCATATTCAATATGCTCATGTGATGCATGCTTGAAATTACAAGTTCGCTTCCAAGCGAACTGTTTTTTTAGCCGTTGGATCGAATGATCCATAATCTCATTTGTCAAGATTGTGATTGATTGTCATTGTTGTTTATAAGTCATGATACTAAAGTATGACTTTTGTGAGGTCTTTGGTTATAGTTTAGAAGTCGTGATAACAAATTACGACTTTTGTGAGGCATTTTGTCACAGTTCATAAGTCGTGATACCGAAATACAACTTTTGTGGGAAGTGTTGCGACCCGGTTTTCGGTTGGAAAACCGACTCCTTAACTTAGGAAGAAGTGAACTCGATTTCTACCTCTCTCAATTGATTTGGAGTCGCCATAACGTTTTTTGTTGTTAAAACATAGAAAACTCTTTATTATGTCCAATTAGGATAATATGGCCTTTTAATAGAGATTCTGAGCTCGAGAGTCGATTAGGGATCAGGGAAGTTATTAACACCTTATCAAGAAGTATTAAAATACTACCCTCACTAATAACATGGAATTTTATACCCTTAAAATTTATTTATTAAAATTGAACTACTAAAACAAAATATTTTATTTTTTATATTTGTCTCCGACAGGAGTTTGTTTTGCTCATATGTATCCCTAAGTGCAATAGAGAAATCAAGACTATGTAATTTTGGTTTGAAAATGATTAGTTGATTTGTTTGATTTTTTTTATCAATTTGAAAGTATTGATAGATTTGATGGGTTGATTTTTTATTGGTTTTAAAATATTTATAATAGATTATTGTTTTAATTCAATGGAACTAATAGTGTAGAGACGGTGTTGCTCGTAGATCTTCTTCCCATTTTCAGATAAGTTAGAGACGACTCGAACCATGATCTTACTATAAAAATTCCATAAATTCATTTAGATGATAAAATAGTTTTTTTATTTTTAATATGGAATTAATAGCATAAAGACAGTGTTGGTCGTAGATTTTCTTCTCGTTTTTTTAGAAGTTAGAGACGATTCAAACCATGATCGTACTATAAAATTTCATAACTAATTAGATGATAAAAAAAATTAATTATTTTTTAATATGAAATTAATAGTGTAGAGACGGTGAAGGTAGAAGACATTCTTACTATTTTTAGAGAAGTTAAAAATGATTCGAACCATGACCATACTATAAAAATTTCATAATTAATTAGATGATAAAGTAGTTTTGATTATTTTTTAAATATGAAATTAATAGCGTAGAGATGATATTGGTCGTATTTCTTCATCTCATTTTCAGATATGTTAGAGACAAATTGAATCATGACAGTATTATAAAAATTACATAATATTCATTTAGGTGGAAATAGTTTTTAATTATTTTTTATATGATATTAATAGCATAGAGACAGTGCTGGTCATAGACCTTCTCATTTCCAAAGAAGTTAGAGATGACTCGAACCATAACCATACTATAAAAAGTACATTTTTTTTAAGTGATAAAATAGTCCTTAATTATTTGTTTTTATATGGAATTTGGGTTTTTCACCGGCTCTTATGGTTTATTTGGTTGCACAAGAGAAAATAAGAAGAGAGAAAAAGTGAGAAAGGAAGAGGTGATAAAGAGAAAGAGGAAAATAGAGTAGATTTTAGTGATGTTTGGTACAAGAGAAGAATGAGAGAAAATGAATAGAAAGAGTTATTTTATTCTCTTTCTCTTTTGTTTGGTTGAATAGAAAATAAGAAGAGAGATGATGTTATGATTCAAATGACAAAAATATCCCTAATAATATTTAAAACTAAAAAGTAGAGAAAAAATTGATGGGTATTTATGTCATTGCATGCAAAAATTTTATCTCCTCCCACTTTCTCACCAAAGGAGGAGAGAAAGTTTTTTGTGTGGGACCCATATACTTTTTAGTCTCTCCTCTCTTTTTCTCTTCTAAATCAAACAAGAAAAATTTGCGTTTTCTCTTCAATTTCTCTCTCACCATTTTCTCTCCACTCTAACTCTCCTCTACCAAAGAGAGGCTTAATTCTAATTGGAACATGATTTACAAGAGAAATTAGATATTTTTAGTAAAAATATAGTAATGGGTTTCACGGGCTTCCATTTTATATGGGTAGATTGATTACCCAAAACCAATCAATAAAATAAAATAAAAACGCATAAAAAAGGTCAAATAAAATCAATAAAACAAATAAAGCAAAGTAAAAAAATGAAACCTTTATGTGTTTTTATTTGACCTTTTTGATATTACAAATTATAACCGAATTTGTCTTCACAATATATCATATTTTTTAACTTAATTACACTTATCAGTATTTGTTCTTTAAAAAATTACATTATCTCTCTTACAAAAATAGTCAATATAATTTATATATAATTAAAGGTGTTTATGTAATTTCACTACAACTTATAAAATATCAGAATTTTACTCTAACAAAACAAAGATGGACACTCTAAAAAATTATGATAAATTATTTAACTCTTCAAATCCATCTACTTATTCACACATAAAAAATTGCCATTATTTTGATACATTGTCATAATTTTTGTCATTTCCTTATGTTTTTTTTATTTTTTTATTTTGTCATTTCTTTCCGTTTTTTTCTTTAAGTTGTACGTTTTGTACGAAATCAACCACAAAACAACGTCATTTTGCTTCACTTCCTCCGATCTCATTCCTCTGTGAGTACAAGTTTGATTGTTTTTTTACACTCTCTTTAAACCCATGTAATAGTTTTTTTAAATTACAACACAATGTTTCAAGATGAATATGTGAGTAGATCTAAAGCAAATTTGAAGAAAATTAATCTCTTAATAAACATTATACATATTGACGACATGAATAAAGGCCATGGTAATGTTTAATTATCAGTTTCTCATTTTTTATTTAATGTCTTTACAATTCATTTCTAGTAAGCGATAAAAAATTAAAATGATTAAATGTTAAAACAATAAAAATTAGAGTGTAATATTTATGCACCGATAATGTAAATATTTATACATAGTTAACATATTATCAACCATTCATTTGTATTACTTTTATTTAAAAGTCAATGATACTTAAAATGAATAATAGTAAATGATGCAATGACAATGTAAAAAATTATTACACATTCATTCGCATGGGATAGTATCTTTGATAACAATCTAACTTCTATACGAACTAGTAAGTTACCTGTGCATTCACATGTGATAATATTTTTTGCCACATGCGGTGAAGAACGCACATGTTACTAGTGTATTCGCATAGTTAAGAACACATATGTTACTCGTGCATTCATATGGTTAAGAATAAATATGTTACATATGTATTCGTATGGTTAAGAATCATGTTACATGTGCATTCACATGGTTAAAAACATACATGTTACCCATGTATTTACCTAAATATGCATGTTACTCATGCATTAACATGATTTATAACTGTTATTACAGTAGCTTGCAACAATTCTAATTGGCACGAAATAATACTTACTGACTTAGTCACGACCAGGCCGCTCTCCTTAAGACGTTTCGTGGTACTGTCCAAAATGTGCAAGCGGACTATCAACCACGCTATCCCCAGGATAAAACAACTCAGATCTTTGTTATCGAATTCTTACTACGCTGTAAGAACCAATCTCGAATACACCCATCAGAATATAGCTACCAGTGCCAATTCTTGAAATTCTCACAATATGGTTATACGTACCAATTCTTTTCCTACAATACTGACTACCACTGTCAGTTCTCGAAATGCCTACAATATGGTTGCACGTGCCAATTCTTTTTGACTAATGCTGACTATCAACGTCAGTTCTCTAAATGCCCACAATATGACTGCCTATGTCAATTTGTTTCCCTCAATACTGATTACTAGTGTCAGTTATCAAAATTCTCACAATTTGACTACTTGTGTCAATTCTCAGTACCACGGAAAGAAAGGGGAAGAAGTTTGACGGAAATGCATCAGCCAAAAATATGAGGGAAAAAGAAAAAGTTGAATGAAAACACATTCAACTTGGGGCAGGTTATAATGAGGGGAGAAGACCTCTACATATAACATGAGATGTTTTCCAAGTTCCTCATCTCTCCAACGTGGGACTTGGGAGTTGTTTTTTCAAAACTTTTCTATGTGGGACTTGGGAGTTTATTAGATTTCACACCCTAAAGTTCACACTAATGGCCTTCAATAAACCAAGTTCCAACAATCCGCCACTTGAAATTAAAAAACGATTTTCGAGAATTTTTATGGTCTCAATAAGATTGTCCATAAACAAAGGTGTCATGCGACTTGAACCTTTGCATAGTAAGTAAGATCCAAATTTTACTAGAGTGACTCGTAGTCTTGAACTCTATCTCCAGCATCAAACCACACACAACATTTTCAAAGGTGTATTATGTAAAGCTCGTGCGTTAAAGGCTATGCATGTCTATCCCACTGATGATTGTGAAATTATGTTACATTTGCATTACATTTTAGGATATAATTAGGACTTTAGGATTGCTTTAAGCTTTTATTTCTTTTTTTTTGGGTTGAACATGTGTTTTTGGCTATGTTGTGTAGTTTGGACGAATTAAAGCCAAAAATAGTAGAGATTTGATGCAAAAAGATGGAATTCAGTGTTGAGGCTATGCGAAGACCAATTGAAGGGCCAAAAGAAATAATGGTTCTCTCTCAAGGATGAGAACACTTTACACTTTATATTATAATTCTCTAATTTCGAATTCGAGATTCTCTTCTACATCATGAGTGAGTAATTCCCTTTGTTTCTAGGATTGGAGCTATGCCCTTTTACATTCAACAAACACTTGTTCTTACTTCTATTACATTGAGTGTTGTGATTTGAATAATTAAACCGTGTTTTATTCGTGTGAGTTGTCTGGCAAACAAATTACACCTCTTAGATACATTGGGGAAGGACCTATAGGTGAACCCAACTATCTGACCATTCAGTTATTCAAACTAAAATCCTAATTCACGAGAGTAGTATTAGGATTCTCGAGGGTTTCAGGAATTCACTTTGGGTTGCCACTAAGCGATTGGATAGAAAGATCCAAGTAAAGGATTTGATTGATAACCGTACCTCGAGAGTAGGTGCGACTTCAATTAAGTAACGTGTTAGAGCTCGAGAGAGGATGACACATATTATAGAGTAATTCACCCTCACAACTTAAAGTTCTTGAAAAGGAGAAAAACAAGGATTTGAGAGTGTAAAGGCGGTAACCCTTATCCTGTGAACTATTCATATATTAGATTTTAATCATTTTTAACGTTTTCATAATTATTATTGTCAATTGCTCAATTGTTCTAAATTCACTTTTAATTCCTATTTGAGTTAAGGATAAATTAATTGTTATAATTAAAGGAATTTTCCAGTCCTCGTAGGATTGATATTTTATTACTTGACGACATAATCGTGCACTTGCGATTTGCCATGTCATGTTTTTTGGCGCCGTTGTTGGGGACTGTGTCAAAATTTCTTTAATTCTCAATTAATTTATTACCTTACTCAAGTGTAATACTCGTTTTCCTTTTTCTTGGCACCTCTGCAGGTTCCCCATTTGGTTTATGCAAAGTTCAAATTACTACTCAGAGCCAGAAAAGACTTTTCGTAGAAGAAGAAGACAACAAAGAGAAAGAGCAAGAGAAAGACGTGTGTGTACAAACAATGGTTGAACGAGATGAAAAACCACTTCACGACTACGCAGCCCCTGATGCTCGTAGTTCACGTCTTGGAATAATCCGCCCAACTATTGAGGCATAGAACTTTTCTTTGCCATCTGCTTTGATCCGAATGGTGATGCAAAACCAATTTGGAGGAGGAGCTCATGAAGATCCGAATGCATTTATTGATCAGTTCTTGGAATTATGTGAAACAATGAGGATTCGTGGGGCTTTTGAAGATGTCATTCGTCTCTACATGTTTCCATATTCCCTTAGAGACAGAGCTAAGATGTGGCTAAGGAATCAAAATGCTGAAATTCAAGCAACATGACGAACTTTGGAGGAAGCTTTTCTCAATAGATACTTTCCTCCTTTCAGAATTGTGCACTATATGCACGTCATCCAGAACTTCAGTCAAAAGGATGGGGAGTCAATTGTTGAAGCTTGGTAAAGATTAAATGAGTTAATTGAAGTTTGCCCTCATCATGGTATGCCACTTTGGATGTTGGTTCAGAACTTCTATAGTGGGCTAGACTTTCCATCACAATAATTGTTGGATTCTTCAGTAGGTGGTGCCTTTATGTGCAAATGAATTGATGCTCATCCAAAGATCATAGTGTCGCGACCCGATTTTTGGTTAGAAGACCGGCCCTGCGACTTAGGGAGAAGTGAACCCGAATTCTACCTCTTCCGATTGATTTGGAGTCGCCACTACGTTTTTTGCGGTTAAAACGTAGAAAACTCTCGTTTATGCCCAATTTGGATAAAAAATGGTCTTTGAATAGAGACTCTGAATTCGGGAGTCGATTACGGATCGGAGAAGGTATTAACACCCTATCCGCCCGTAT
Organism: Lupinus angustifolius; assembly: GCF_001865875.1. Taxonomy (NCBI): domain Eukaryota; kingdom Viridiplantae; phylum Streptophyta; class Magnoliopsida; order Fabales; family Fabaceae; genus Lupinus; species Lupinus angustifolius. The sequence continues at coordinate 490,919 of NC_032009.1, read as the reverse complement.
TAAAATGGTACCCTTGCTAATCACACAAATTTTTATACCCTTAACACTTATTCATTTAAAATTCAATTAGTAAAACCGAATATTTTTATATTTTTTATTTGCATCTGACAAGAGGTTATCATGCTTCTACGTATCCCTGAGTGCAATAGGGAAATCAAGACTACGTAGTTCTAGTTCAAAAATTATTCAGCTACTTTGGTTAATTGTTAGTGATTTAGAAAATATGGATAGGTTTAGAAATATTAATTTATTGCATAGGTTAATATATAATTGTTTCGATTTAATAAGACTAATAGTTTTAGAGACGGTGTTGGTCGTAGACCTTCTCCTCATTTCTGGAGAGTTAGAGACGACTCGAACTATAATAACCTCACTATAAAGATCCCCTAAAATTTATTTGGTAAGAGTTTCTAATTATTCGTATATATAGGATTTGAATGATAAAATAGTTTATTAAATATATATATATATATAATTAATAGTTTAGAGATGGTGTTGGTTGTAGACCTTCCTCTCATTTTCGGAGCGGTTAGAGACAACTCGAACCATAACCTAACTATAAAAATTCCGCAATTAATTTGATAATATAGTTTCTAATTATTCACACATATATAATTTTAGTGATAAAATAGTTATTAATTATATATATATATAGAATTAATAGTTTAGAGACGGTGTTGTGTGTAGACCTTCTTCTCATTTTTAAAGAAGTTAAAGACAACTCAAACCATAACCCCATTGTAAAAATTTCATATTTAACTTACTACATAATATAGTGTTGGGTTATTTTTTATAATGTTTTATTTTTTCATTAAAAAGAACGTTAATGCAATTCAGATTGAAATATATAATTATCCAAAAGTTATGAGATAGGCTTACTAATTAGCATTTGTTTTATTGGAATTGCCTAAACAAATGATATTAAAATAGAAAATAAAAAAACAAAATTTAAATAAATACTAAAGCCTAAAAGAATTACGTGAATAAAAAAGAAGAAAGTAAAGAAAGTTAAGTGGGGGGATAAATTGAAATGGGTGTGCGGGTTCTTTTAGAACCATGAAACTCAAATGGGATTTCAAATCCCTAATTCTCCTTTCTTCCCTAATCAACATCCATGGGGCTAGTGAGGAGGTCTGGCGACGAACACCGGAGGCTAAGAGCATCGGGACGCATGGGTCTGCATGGTGGAGGAAGGAAATGCGACGGTGGTTTACGGTGGAGTGGGTTCTTGCCGATGGGAGGTGATGACGGTATGGCCATCTCCTTTTTCTCTTCTTCATTTTTGTTTTCTTACTCTTTCGATTGGTTCTGGTAATGGTGATATTTAGGTTGTTTTGGGGTTTTCTAGTGAATGAATCGAAGGAAAGTGAAGACAAAATGGTGAGGTGGTTCGCGGTGGTTCTGATTTGGGCTCCTATCCTCACGGTGGTCACTGAAGTAAGGTAGGGATTCATTTATCTCTTCTTCATCAGTGGTTAGCCTCGGTGAGGGAAGGCTATGCTTGAGGATGGTTCACGACCACATCTAGGTGGTTTCGGGCTGCATCTCAATGCCGATAGAGCATAAGGGAACTCGGTAAGGAACTCTACTCCTCCTATGTTGAATCTTTGATTAACCTTTTTACGTCTATAACTATGTTGATGGGATTATTTGGTGATGGATATTTTCTGATTTGCTATAAGGGGTTTGTTAACCTTTACGTCTGCAACTTGTTAAGGCATGGGAAAAGGATAATTACGGCCAATGAAGATTAAGTTAGGGATCTCGGTGGCTGAGGTTCGGAATCCACGCGGGTAAGAAAGTTTGGTAAGGAATGGTGATTATCCTCATTTACCTCTTTTAAGTGTCTAAGTTGTTTGGTAGTGAGGATGCTTAAAGATAACAGCCCCGTGAATTTTCGATCATATTCTAAAATTTTTTTTTTAGTGATTGCAATATACCTTTGTGTTCATTATTAGGTAGACCCGAAATGGTGCTTTCTGTACAATAAAAAGAGCATGATTCGTATAAAATAACTACACGGATTTAGAACTTACGATTAGTAACTCTATACGTAACCTGGATAAAGCCTACACAAGTTATTACCTGATGCGAACTTTGTATGTAATCTCGCTGTCCTTGCCTCGAATAGTTGTCAATCTCTTTCCTCTAACCGTTGTTTTTTGTGTTTCTTCTTGCTTTTACGTAATCTGATAGGACTATGTTTATGCTTATCCTTTGGTTTTCTTTTTTTTTTTGAAACTTCTCTGTTTATCACTATTGCCCCCTGTCCTTTTTCTTCTGGTGATGTCTCCCTATTTATATCTGAGTAGGGGTTGGTGCAAAACCCTTTCAAATTACTAACTGAAAAACATAAAGATGCCATGACTTTTGCTCTCCGATTTTAATATTAAAACTGCCCATGCATGCTACCAATGATTGCTGATTTGTAACTGTTTTATTTTTATTTTTTTTGAATTCTTGGTTTGCCTTTTACTAATTCCTTTTGGTTGATTGTAACGGTTATGCCTTTTTGAATTTTCATCCTGATTGTTCTCTTAAGACTGCCAATAAACACTGCCTTTTATGCTACTAAAGATAATGTGTAACTGCAATCAGGGCATCTTAACATGCAAGGATTTCTGATGTGTATCTCTTTTATTGTCTCTTTTGAAACCTAAGTTATGGTTGATTAGTATTCTTTTTTACTTGTTTTGTTTAGATGAAATTTGTTAACTATTGTTGCAGTCTGCTTGTAATTTGGGGGTATGGTGCATATCTGTTCAATAATTAGATGTGTCGTCTCTTGCTACCCACTTCGATTCTTTGTTACGCGCAATAGTTCATGCCCTTGACAATCCAATGGGTTCTTTGTCAACAACATTTGAAGCTACTCAGGTACAATTTCATTTCCTTAAGAATATCTGAAGTATTTGTGTGATGTGTGTGTGTTAAAAAAGAAAACTCCTTGTTTCTGGACCTTCTTTTAATGGTGTAGAGATTAGCTAAATGCTCCTTGTACTATTCCAGAATGTGGTGGTTTCTCAAGTTGTCATATTTCTTGGAATTAAGTGTTTAATGCTAGAAGGGGGAAATTGGGGTTGGGACATATTGAATCAGTGTTTGAGCTACTACGGATGAGGAATATTATGCATATGCACTTGAGGTAATTAGATGATTTATAGCTGTGGTCTGTTGACATCATGTGTGTCCTCTCTATTAATCATTGTAGGCCTTTAATCTCCATAACAACTATCACTAATATTTTGCAACTGTTATCAATTGCAGGGTACTCACAGTTAGTTGATTCTTTCATGATGGAACTAGTGGGTGCTAGAACACCCTCTCTATAGAAATCTCTTCTTCTTTCAACCTGAACTCGTTCATGCTAGTGCTACCATTATGGATGATTTTGTTGTAGTCATTTAAAATGGATCTCTGTTTGAAACCCGCCTTTTCATTTTTATTCATATGAACATTTTTTGTTCACATTGTTGTACTAGTAATTCTTTTTACTGTTAATGGAATGCTTTTGTTGCTACAAAATTCTTAATATTGAATGATAATTTCTTAGTCATCTCAGTAATGTTTGTACACAAAAAAGCAACCCACATGTGTAGTTGTAGTCATCAATCTTCAGAAAGTTAATGGAATGCTAATATTGTTGATAAATGGCATGATTTTGTTGGACAAATTAATAATGCAATGCTTTTCTTGGTAAAAAAAATGATATTAACGAGATGCTACTTTTGCATAATATTGAGATTGTCCATAGTCTTTTTTTTTCATACCCAAAAAGTTATTTCCGTTTTTGTTATTTGTTATTATGAGAGTTTTGTAGTTATATATCTAAACCGGACAAAATTGAGTGTTCATGTATAGAAAATGTAGTTTCCAATCATCACCAATGGACGAATGAGAGAAGACATCATCCAAGAAGAGACTCTGGTGTACAATATTCAGGCAATAAGATGGATATCGTAATTCCCATGCTATGGGGTCTAATACAACTTATGAGGGGTGTTGAGCAAAAGATCATAAGTGGTCCAAATGCTATTGGGTCTAATACAACTTGTGAGGGGTGTTGAGCAAAAGGTCATAAGTGGTCCAAATGCAAACACTTCACTGAACCTGAACATGGAACATTGGTCAATGAACAACCTGAATCATGCAATTACTATGATTATAAAGATAGGAGTGAGCAACAATTCAATCCACCATACAAGCGGAACAATCCCAACCTTTCCTAGAGGAGAAACAACACTTTAAATCATCGACATCAGGATGAGCAAGGTAATAGGAAACCTACAATATGGTTTCCACAGGTACAATTTTCTCATTTGATCTCACTCTTATAATAATAATGGAAAGTCAAGAAAAATTACTTGCTAACCTTAATAAATTTCAAGATGATCAAATCATGATTAATAAAAATGTTGCAAATATGTTAACTGGTTTGAATTATAAGATAGAAAACCTAACCATTCATGGAAAAATGTTAGAAACACAAATTGTCCAACAAGCTAGAAACTTCAATAGGCAAATAGGGATGTTTCTAGGAAAACTAGAGAAAATTCCAAATAATGAACATTGTAAGGCTATTCGATTAAGGAGTGGGAAGGAACTCAATGATGTTCCACGAACTGAAAATGATATACAAGTGGAAGAGAAACATACTGAGACACAACTCCCTAAAGAGGGACAAAATTTTGAAAATGTGTCTAAATATGTAGCTCCACCACCATATGTACCACCAATTCATTTTCCCTAAAGAATTGAAAAGGCAAAGTTAGAAAAGAAATCTGGGAAATTCTTAATTATCCTTAAGAAATTATATATCGAACTTCCCTTCAGTGAGACACTACAGGAGATGCTTGCATACATAAAATTTCTTAAGGATATTCTATCTAAAAAGAGAAGACTAGAGAATTATGAAACAATTGCTTTAAATGAGGAGTGCAGTGCTTTAATTCAAAATAAATTACCTCCAAAACTAAAAAATCCTGGTAGTTTCTCTATCCCTTGCTTAATTGGTAACACAAACTTTGACCGTTCTTTATGTGAATTAGGTGCAAGTGTAAGTCTCATGCCTTTATCCGTGTAAAAAATAGGACGTGGGTGAACTAAAACCCACTATTACATCACTTCAATTAGCGGATAGATCAGTTAAATTCCATATAGGCATCTTGAAGGATGTTCCTATCAAAGTTGAGAAATTTTACATTCCAACGGATTTTGTAATACTAGACATGGAAGAATATGCACAAATTCTAATTATACTAGGTGGACCATTTTTTGCTACCTCTGGTGCTATAATTAATGTTAAAAATGGAAAACTTTCTCTAAGCATAGGGGATGAAAATGTTGAATTTGATATTGCTAAATCTATTAAACAATTTTCTCTTGAGGACTCATGTTGCAGGGTTGATATGCTGAAAAAAGTAGTGAAAGAAGTGCCTAAAGTGAAATATGAGGATCTCTTGGAGAGAAGCATGCTGGTAGGTGACACTTCGAATTTTGATGAGGAAGTGGCTGATGGTAGTGATTCTATATATGCTAGCTCAACACTCCCCTACAACCTGCATGAGTAGACCTTGAGGTTCATACATAAATATGATAATTGAGAGAAAGGGAAAGCACCTAAAACGAAAGTAAAAGCACTCCCTCTACCATCTGGTATGAGTTCATAGGATCTTGCATGATGTGCAGGGATCAACCGTCCATCTAATGACATTAAACGAGCACTTCGTGGGAGGCAACCTACGCTGGAGGTACATTTTTTTAATTCATTAATTTTAGTGCATCCTTGAGTTTGGAGCATTTGTAAGAGGATGTATATAGTGCCGGCCACAAAAAAAATCATAAACTCTAAAAAGTAAAAATAAAAAATTACATGGAAAAGTGCTAACACGACAATGTCTATTAGCTGCCTTATTCAAATAGGATATTTGCACCTAGTCCATCTAGGACATATGGGTCATTTGAGACCTTTTTCTCTTCTTTTGCAGGTACTTCCACTACGGACAATTAAGTCAAACACTTATAATTGGCACATGAGTTAAGGAATCTTCCTACCTAACCCGTGAGTTTTCTTTTTCTTTCTGTTATTGCTTAGATTTTTACACTGAGGATAATGTAAATTTCTAAGCTTGAGGGGGTTTTGCGTTTAGATAGTTCATTCATGTCATGTATACCATATATATTCTAAATTTTTTAGGTTGAATATTCATATTATCATGCATTATCATATGTTTCATATATCATTTATCCCTTACTTTGTACTTTGTTCTATGTGTTGTTTATATGCTTTAAATAAAAAAAGTATGCATGAATAATGATTGTTGATGTGTGACCCCATTGAAGAAAAAAATTGTACATAGTATAACGACATGAAAGACATTAGATTTGACGATTGTGAATAAAATTTGGTTAAATAAAGGTCTTTGTTTCATAACTTCTGCTGAATATACCAAATGTGAGAAACTCGGACCAAACATAATAAAGGTTCTGATTTGAATTGGCAATTGCATAAAACCCTTTTTTTTTCTTTCATTAGTGCATAATTTTCTATGATTGCATAAAACCCTTTTTTTGAAGTATGTCTATATGCATTAAAATGATAGAGGCAATTATGACTTTTTCTTTTGACCTTCAACCGCTTGCTATAAACATTGAAAACTCATAGTTTCCCACTTTTGAGCCTCAACTTTAATGTTTTTTCATAGCGACTCAAATGAAGGTTTAGGGTAATTTATGATGTTTGGTTGAAGCAATGAGAAAGATGAAAAGGTCATGTGTGATGAAAGAATCCATAAAAATGTGAAGAAGGAAATAAATAAATTGCATCCCTTCTTTTTAAAAAAGAAAGGAATACAAAGTATACTAAAAGAGAAGGGACTGAAAAAAAGTGTGTTCTAAGGAGAAAGGTTGATTGAAAAAAGATCAAGAGAATCTCAATGCTTTAATCAGATGTCTAAAATGTTTAAGTATTTTGGGAAACATTTGTAAGTCTTTTGAATTACCCTTTCTTTGACTATCTCACCTTAAATCATTCATCTTAGCCTCATTACAACCACTTAAAGACCTCTTGATTTTTGCATGCATTCAAATACAGTCAGTGACGATTTGGTCTATAATCAAGCCTATGGTAATTTACTTTCATGAAACTTTTTTAGCGAAACACTATGACATTTAAACACATGAGAGTGATGAGAGAAGAGTGACCCTAATTCATGCAGTTGTTATGACTCAAAGACTTATCTTAAATTAAATTTGTTTATGATTGTCTTGTCTTGATGTCTGGATTGTTTCAAAACTAACATGAGATTGCTTGTTATTTTGGGTCATGATTTCTATATCATCATTCATACATGATTATGAAAGTTAGACATAATACTTGTTTGAGGACAAGCAACAGATAAGCTTGAGAGGATTTGATGAGTGTGAAATTATTCTATAATTGCATTGCATTTAACTTGCATTTTAGGATATAATTAGGACTTTAGGATTGCTTTTAGCTTTTATTTCTCTTTGTTCGGGTTGAGCGAGTGTTTTTGGCTATGTTGTGCAGTTTGGACGGATTAAAGCAAAAAAAGTAGAGATTGGATACGAAGACCAATTGAAGGGCCAAAAGAAATCATAGATGTTATATTATATTTCTATTTTTTAGATTTTTTTTATTGGTCTTAGCCCAATATTTTGAAATTGGGATAAATAATGGTTCTCCCTCAAGGATGAGAACACTTTATACTTTACATTACGATTCTCTAATTTAGAATTTGAGATTCTCTTCTACATCATGAGTGAGTAATTCCCTTTATTTCTAGGATTGGGGCTATGCCCTTTTACATTCAATAAACACTTGTTCTTACTTCTATTTTATTGAGTGTTGTGATTTGAATCATTAAACTGAGTTTTATTCGTGTGAGTTGTCTAACCAACAAATTACACCTCTTAGATACATTGGGGAAAGACTGAGAGGTGAACTCAACTATCTGATTATTCAGTTATTCAAACTGCAATCCTAATTCACGATAGTAGTATTAGGATTCTCGGGGGTTTCTAGAATTCACCTTGGGTTGCTATGAAGCCATTGGATAGAAAGATCCAAGTAAAGCATTTGATTGATAACCCTACCATGAGAGTAGGTGTGACTTCAATTGAGTAATATGTCGGAGCTCGAGAGAGGATGACACATATGAGAGAGCAATTCACCATCACAACTTAAAGTTCATGAAAAGGAGCAAAACAAGGATTTGTGAGTGTAAAGGCGGTATCCCTTATTCTGGGAACTATTCCTAAATTAGATTTTAATCATTTTTAATTTTTTCATAATTATTATTGACAATTCCTCAATTTTTCTAAATTCACTTTTAATTCCTATTTGAGTTAAGGATAAATTAATTGTTATAATTAAAGGAATTTTCAGTCCTTGTGGAATCAATATTTTATTACTTGACGATATAATCGTGCACTTGCAATTTGCCGTATCAAGTTTTTGGATCCCACTATAGTGAATGCTCTAAAAATTTATGCCTAAAAAATTCATAGGAAGCGGCCCCACTTCCACATAGGTGAGTCTATCAAGAGTACTCCTGTAGCCTAGGTACTCCACTCCAATTGGGGTATAGATCTCATTAAGAGTTTAACTCATCCTTACATATGCTGCAAGAATGATGCTTCTCATAATTTTATAGCATGTTCATTTTCATATCACTTTACAACTTTTTATTACCCATTGAACCTATTTCTTGGGCTCCAGTCAGTTAGGTCGGGTTACCATCATGAGTGATCCTTGTTCTAAGGGCAATTGTCCTATACTCTTAAAAGTATTATTGACTTTCTCTTTAGCTAGTCCTTTCGTCAAAGGATCTGCTAATTTATTTTCATTGCATACATGATCCACTCTAACAACTCCTATAAAGAGTACTGTCACAAGTATGTGCTTACGATGTATTTATCGTTTCTTACCGTTATAAAAGTGGTTATCAATTTTTGCAATAGTCATAGTACTATCACAATGGATCAACGCAGTTGGTATTTGTTTTCCGATAGGGAAATCTCTACAAGCAAGCTTCTCAATCAACTTGCTTCTTCACTAGTTGTTGCTAGTGATCTCATCCAACTTCCATAGTGGATTGATCTAAAATAGTTTGTTTCTTGTTAAACTCTAGATAGTCCATCTTTTCATTTATGGCTTATGGCCACAAATCAACATCCAAAGAAGTCAAAACTTCTTGGAGAGTTGATGGATTCTCCTCCAATATGTAGAAAATATAATCAGGTCTATAATCTCTAGCAGTTGTTGCTTTCTTACTTCTTCCTAGTTCTATTTCAAACCTTTTATTTTCTATCATTATCTCTAATCACATGTACGTGTCTAGTTGGTGTGCCCTCACTATTCCTCAATTTAAAAATGAATTTATTTTCGTTGAAGTCAAAATTGTTAGACTCAATGATCATTTTTGCGTTAAGGTCATAAAACATGTACGCATTTTTATTTACAACATACCCAATGAATACACATTCATAGGCTCTACTTACGAGTTTAATTCCCTAAGGGGCATGTCTTCATAAATGATTTCATGAGCAATTCTTTGTATCTCACAGGATTGGGACTCTATTGATTTATTATTAGTCATATGATGCTTGAAGTAGTGGCTAACATCATTTTTTTTGTCTCGCCTTCCTCAGTATCATATTTCTTTCTTTCTCAAGTACATACCAAATTAATTTGGAAGACTTATAGGGCTGTAGTAATCATAGAGATCATCAAACAACTCATTCAGAATGAAATTCTTACAAAAGTAACCATTTTCATCTAGAGAGCTATATCAATAATTAGTTTATCCATTTCTTTTTTCTTCCAGCGTTTTCCGGCAACACTGAGACATCGGTTTTCAGAACATGTGCTCTTTTCTCATAGTGAGGAAATTCCATCTCATGTTGCCACCGTTTGAAACTTGTCCCATCAAACCAAAATGGTTTGTTTAGATCAAAGTTGTTTGGTCTAGTAATATTATCTATGAATGTCATTGCAGTATAAATGTCTTAAAGTTGTTGTTACTGTAGCTTGCAACAATTATAAATGACATGAAATAATACTTACTGGCTGAGTCACGACCAGGTCGCTCTCTTTAAGACATTTCGTGGCATTGCCCAAAATGTGCAAGCAGACTATCAACCACATCGTCTCCAGGATAAAATAGCCTAGACCTCTGTTATCGAATTCTTACTGCACTGTAAGAACCGATCTTAAATACACTCACCACAATATGGTTACCAGTGCCAATTCTCGAAATTCCCACAATATGACTACACGTGTCAATTCTTTCCCACAATATTGACTATCAGTGTCAGTTCTCTAAATGCTCCCAATATGGCTACCCGTGTCAATTCTTTTCCCTCAATACTAACTACCAGTGTCAGTTTTGGAAATGCATACAATATGGCTACATGTGCCAATTCTTTTCCCTCAATACTGACTACCAATGTCAGTTCTCGAAATTCCCATAATTTGGTTGTCAGTGCCAATTCTTAGTATCGCGGAAAGAAATTGAGAGAAGTTTGTTGGAAATGCATCGGCGTAAAATATGAGGGAGAAAGAAAAAGTTGAATGAAAATGTGGCGAGTTGTAATGAGGGGAGATAGCCTCTATTTATAACATAAAATTTTTTCAAGTTCCTCATCTCTCCAATGTGAGACTTGGGAGTTGTTTTCACAAAACTTTCCTATGTGGGACTTGAGAGTTTTTTAGATTTCACACTCAAAAGTTCCAACTAATGCCTTTCGACAAACCAAGTTCCTACAAGACCACACATGTTACCCGTGCATTCACATGGTTTAAAACATGCATGTTGCTCATGCATTCGCATGAGACAAGTTGATTTTTATGCATGTTTAGAAGCACATAAATATCAGTATCATATATATATATATATATATATATATATATATATATATATATATATATATTAGTAATACCGTGTAATAATTTGATAAAATAAAATAAAATATATAGAAACATAAACATTGCCAACTAATTTTATTGTATGTGTTTTCTATTATAAGTGGTCAATCTCCACTTGGTGTCTATATATATCTATCATGTGTAACATGTTTTCACACATTTTGTATTATCAAACACAGTTATATAATCTATAAGTTCATCACCAATCTGAACAAAATAAACATGTATTCATTAGTCAAAAATAAATTTATAATGAAGTCAACACAATTATATATGTGCTTAAAATATTCTCAATAATATGCATTTAGTTTACATTATGAGGTTAATATATAATCAATTGATATCAAAGAACTCATTACCACGATTGCAATAACATTTTATACAAATACAATCACAATAGTAATTGAACAAAAGTAACTGACTTTCCACTACAATAGTAATTGAATAAAATTAATTTCAATGACTTTCCTACATGGTTGTGTACCTATGTAGAAAAATATATGAAAAAATGATATTACCTTACAATAATTAATTGAAAGTATAATTAGCCATATAAAAAATTTAAACAATGGTACTTTAAATTAATAATGATTTTAATATGAAAATGATAATTAAAGCAATAAATGTTTTAATTTCTCTCATTTGGAAACTGGAACGTTGGTAAAATAAAAGGGTTTAGAGATGAAAACAATTAATTAAGATATGAAAATTATTTCATAACAAAATGTTTATTAATTAAGATGTTAAATTTTGTGATATTACTTATGCTTATTTCTTAATGTAACTTGTTTTTAATTTCTTTTTTTTTATCTAGGATAATATTTCTTATTAATTGTTAATATAATTGGTTTATCATTTCTTAATTTTTAAATTATATGAAATGGGACATTGTAATTAATTACATAGATTTTTTTCAAAATAAATACGGGTTTAATCATTAAGTATGATAACTTCAAAAATAATATTTTAATAGATATAAATGAAATTTTAGTAATAAATGACATTGAAATATGAACAATGTTATTAAGTTATACAAAAAATTTATTGTATTTTAGTAATAAATGACTTGAAATTTTAGTAATAAATGTTCATTTATATCTAGTCTGATTTGCATATAACTAAAACAATAAGAGTAAGAACAATTATTATCCTTTTTTATGTACCTCTGAAAAGATTGAGGTAAATATATTGTAATCAATATTAAATTTAATGTCAATGGCTTAATGAAGAGTTCATTTCCTATAACCATACTTATAACACAATATAACTTTTGGATTAATGAGTAGACACTGCTAAACCATTAGGAATTAGAAAAAAATAGAAAGAAAAAAACTGTAAAGCTTTTGGATAACAAAATTAGAAAAAAATTTGCGAAGCTCCCTATATCAATTGGAGATAAATGATTGTATCATATTGGTTGTTCAAAGCAAAATCATTATAAACTGAATCAGAAAAAATGGGTTTGTTAAACAATAATGAATGATATTTTAACGATTATTGACTCTCTCACAAAAGTAATATACAATATTCATATACAATATTCATATACAATATTCAACACATTCATATACAATATTCAAACACCTGCACTCAGAAAAGTTCCCAACAACATTCATATACAATATTCAACACATTTCATCAACAATCATATATATTCAAAAGCATTCAAACATCAAAATCTTGGGTTTCTTAAAATCCAAGTTAACGCCAAAACCTTTGAGATGGTTTAGGAGATCCGGGTGTCATATTCGGACACCACTATGTCACGATGTGTTCTCTCTCACCTTAATGAAGCGTGCTTTAACTCGTCAACTAAGGGTGGTTTGGTTTCAAGGTTCGAACACCGAAATCTTCGTAACTACCAAAATAACAATCCGTTAGTTTCCGATATTTCTAAAATTGTTACTAAAAT
>NC_032009.1:465077-477959 GCF_001865875.1 Lupinus angustifolius | reverse complement strand
CATAAGTTCAAGAACATCACCATTTTCGGTTTTGAGGAGAAAATGAGTTAGAAAGCGTTTTAGAAAATTTCAACGGTTGAATATGTTATTGACATGCTCATGAACAACATACTTAAATTTCATCAACATCCATTGGTTGAATTTTGAGATAACAAGGATTGAAGATGGAAGAAACAAGGAGAAATGAGAAAAAAAGATGAAGAGAGGATTTTTACCTTCTCTTGAAAATTTTGCAAATGAGGTGTGAGAGTGAAGTGTGAGAGTGAAGTGTGAGGGTTTAAGGGGAGAGGGAAATCAGATTTCCTCTACGCAATGATGAAAAAATCTCCTAGGGTGGCTAATGATGAGCTCATGAGATATTTGAGAAAGTGATGTGAGATTTGCTTTATGGAAGTCAAATCTCGCATCCCAATGCGAAATAATCATCTCGCAGACACGTGCAATAAACATGCCCGAGTATTATCGGCCAATACTCGATCGGTATTATAAATCGCCCGATTTTAATATCTGATTAGAATTTCGGATTTCGGTATTCCGAGTGAAAAATATTTAGAAAATAGGTATGTCTGTACTCAGGGTCTATATTGACTCGAAATGAAATTACGAAACCAACGGTGCAATCAGAATTCAATTCCGAGTTACGGAACTCAAAAACCACTTTTTGAGCCGTACCGGGTGAGATTCGGCCCCGACAGTGGTCCAAAACCGACTGTCTCCGAAAATCATGAAATTTAACCACCAAATTGGAAATAGAATTTCAAGACTAAAACTCAACTAGAGTTTCGTCTAATTCTTTACCTAAAATTCTCATAAATTCATTTTCGAAAATACAATAAATAAAAATATTAATAAAATCTTATAATTCAAAATCGTAAAATTCGCGGTGTTACAAGTTGTAGTTTGGGGGGGTCTTGGTTGAGTTGTGGGTGGGGACATATATGGGAAGTTGGGGCGAATGCAAGGGTTATTAGGAGTGAAAAACGGGGAAACAATAGAATGTGTATAGTTACGAAAATAGGTAGGTGATGGCTGTTGAGGTGGAATGGGGGGTATAGGGGCTGTTGGGTTGGGGTTTGATATATTGAAGGATCCAGGTTGGTTTGGGGATATTTGTGGGGGATCTGGTGGTTGAGGTGGTAAGGTAGAAATATTGGCCAATTTTTCAGTGATGGTGTGAAGAGCTTCTGTAATAGTTGCATGTCTGGAATCTTGCTGTTCTTGTTGTTCGTGAAGTTTATCAACAAAGATTTGTAACAATGACTCATCAATATCCTTGGTAGTAGTTTTAGGAGGCATAATACAAGAATGAAAACACCAAATGATAGAGTCTTGATTAGGGAAGAAGGAAAACAATGAGCTAGAATAAGAAATACTAAGAAATTAAGTGCAGAAAAAGATAATTCATATTCATTCACAGCCTCTATGTATCAGCTGGAGCAAGATTAAATACATGAGCTAGAGACTTTAGGGTTTCAACTACTAGATATGGGCTAAACAACATAAGGCCCGAGATGAAATAAAATAGAAATTGCACCCATTACTTTTCCACCACATAATCAGATAACCATATGGGCCTTTGTACATTTTCAGTCCTATCACAAATACACGAGTAATACATGTGTTCTTAACAATGCAAATAATATACGAGTAACATGTATGTTTTAACTATGCAAATGCATGGGTAACATGCGTATTTTAACCAGGCGAATGTATGAGTAATGCGTGTTTTTAACCATGCGAATGCACGGGTCACATGTATATTCTTAACAATATGAATGCACGGGTAATAACATGTGTTTTTAATCATGCAAGTACACGAGTAACATATGTATTCTTAACCATGTGAGTGCACATATAATATGTGTTCTTAATTATGCTGTAAAAAGTACCATCTCGTACTAATGCATGAGTAACTTATTAGTTGTTTATAAAAATAACATCCAATTTAATGATCATTTCAATTATGAGAAATAAATCATGATAAATTTATTCCATATCAATTTCAACACAAATTATATGTCCATCAAGATAATGTGTATTAATTTAATAAATCATTCAATTCCAATATACTTGTATAAAATTAATTTTCAACGTGTAATAAATTCTAGAAAGGTAAATGGAATTGAGTGAAGATCACAGGGCAAAAAAATGTAATACAGAAAAATGGAAAATAAAATGGACAAGGAGGGGAAGTGAAGGAGTCATGTATGTACATTAGTGAGTTACTTTAATACTGTTGATTTGAATTATGCATACCAGTTTGTATGGTTGGTGACTTATTAGCTAGATTCAAGTTAGGAAAAAATGATCCTCATAACAGCTTCTAAATATTACCATTATTTATTTTAATTAATTGTTTATAGAAATAGCATCCAATGACCATTTCAAATATGTGAATTAATTTATATTAATATTAATTTATTTAATTTTAATTCAAGTATTTAGATTCATTATCATTTTTATACGGTTTTACTTCATGGACAATACATTTGATTTTTAAATAATTGTCTATACCTAAATGACAATATATTCATTGCCATTTTCAAATATTAATGCCATTTTTGTACGTTTTAAATAATTGTCATTCAAATATTTTCTGTAATGAAGATCTCATGCACGGATACCCTGGTACAACTTGAGGATTATTATTCCATAGTTATAATTATAAAAATAAATATTTTCTATAATGAAGATCTCATGCATAATTGTTTTTAAAAAAAAAAAATAAAGATCTATTTATAATCCAGGCATCTTTTAAAAAAAACTGATTTTACAATGCTATAGTTAGACCTATATTGTTTATATCTTACAATTCATCTGCATTATGTTTAATATTGCTAGATTTATATTGTTTATTTTTTACTCTGGACAACATATTGTTTATTTATATTTTATATTATGTTATTTACTATCTTATTAATTAATGGAATACGGTGGTCCTATTATTAAAATAAATATCTTCCATACTGTGATACATGTATTTACAACAAACTATTTTTGTACTTCCAATGTACATGATTCAATTGCAATAGTATTTACTGAATATGAATTATGTGTATTAAATATTAATATACCCATGCAGGATATATCATTCAATTATGTGTAATAAATTTATAATCATGATAAATTTATTTAATATCAATTTCAACATAAATTATGTGTACGTAAAAATAATGTGTATCAATTCAATAAATCATTCAATTTCAAGATATCAATGCATGATTCAATTTCAACGTGTAATAAATTTTATAATGATAAAATGAATTGGATAGAAGATCATAAAGCAAAAAATTAATATAGTAAAAAGGGAAAGAAATGTCACAATGGGAGTAAAGGAGCAAATAGGGATGACAACGGGCGCGGGTAGTACTTTCCCATGCCTAAACCCGCAATATTTGCGAGTACCCATGCAGGTAGCGGGTATTTACGGGTACCCAACGAGTTTTTAATTTTAATTATATATTTATAATAATCAATATGTAAAAATAATTGTTACATGAATAATATGATATTTATATGATAAGTTTATTATCATAGTCAAATATGTGTAATTTATTATGAAATAATAATAAAGTATATGATATATAATCTTAAAATAATAATAAATATATATAAAAATTCAACTAAAAACTAAATATATAAATTTGCGGGTACCCGCAAGGCGGGTATCACAAAATCCACTCCCGCCCATAAGCTATTATTGCGGGTACCCGTTGCTGGTATTTCCACGCGTACCCACGGGTCGAGTTTTTTTGTCATCCCTATGAGCGAGTAAGATTATGCTATCTAATTAACATGTTCATGATCGAAAATTTAATGAAAATATAAAAATTCTTACATCAATCACTTCCTTCTCTCTAATATTTTAAAGAGTTTTTAAGTATTTTTTTTAATAAAATGTAAATGTATTAATATCACAAAATGAAAATTGAGGAGTAATAAGAACTATAAAAGATTCTCTCACATTCCATATTATATCATTCAGTAATGGGCAAAACATATGGGTAAACAAATTAAGAAAAATCCATGCAAATTTGTTTTTATCCACTCCTAAACAAAGTTACATTCACTAAAGGAATAAATCAAAAAAATGATTGAAGATATTAATACATGATAAAAATAATTAAATCTAAACACTATGATAATAAATGTTGTCTATAAGAAAGTTATCCAAAACATTTGACATATATTTCATATTCAATTACAATTATAATGCATACTAAATTAGTATATTTTTCAGACCGTCTAAACTTTGTATATTTCACCTTTATCATGTTAAATACAACCTTATCTATGGAGGACAATCAATTTGCATTTAGATAATAACAATTGTACATACACAATCAACTTCAAACACATTATTAACTAAAGTTAGACTTAGAAGATATTTAATCTTAGTTTCTTAGCAATCCACCAAGAAATAAAAGAAGGGAATTGAAATAGTAAAAGAGAAGAAAAGACATTGAATTTTTATTTTTCGAATTGATTCTACACAAAGGCAAAATGTAGAGAATTTATACAATAGAAAAATTGGTATTTACTTAAAACCCAAACTACCATTAAAGTAAATACAATTCTAACTATCATGACCAAAAATATCTAGTAGAAGAACCAATCATAACAGAACTTGTGTGGCTAGCCATATATATGACAGTGCCTAGAACCTTATATGCATATCAGCATATGAGCCATATTTAACATTTAACATAAATAATGCCATTTATTTAAAGTTAGGTACATCAATCCAAAATGTTCTCTCTCATTTAATATATGACTCTCTAATTTGTTCTTTTTTCTTTAAATTCATATGCCCTTAAAAACATAGCGATCCAATGAGTGTATGTTTTGCCTTCCTTAGAATTTCTTTATCATTATTTTTATCCACTCGGTAGTTCATTTTACTTTTTTTATTACATGTTAACATTTTGTGTATGTTCCTCGCAATTTTTCTATGTTTAATTTTTTACATGTAAATTTTTACTTCCTCATAACTTCTTTATTATTATTAATAATGAGATTCAACATAAAATATTGGTTATATCATTCAGTATATCACATTGTTCGATCCAAGTTATTTTATATCAATAGAAGCAATATGGTGCGACTAGTGTAAACATACAGGTATACTGGTAGTTGTATAATAAAACAAGAGGAGACAATTTTTTTTACCATTCATCTTTTTTTCAAACAATAAAATATCATTTTATTCTATATTCAATTCATTTCAATTAAACATACACATTATATTCTATATTTTTTTATGTTTAAGGTCATACACATAATTTAAGAAATCATTAAATTGTATAAAAACTTGATACAATTTGACTATCCCATTTAATTCACATAGAAAACTAAATTAAAAAGAAATAGAGAGATTATGCTAAGATAATTAATAAATAAGGATATAATCAAAAAATAAAGTATAAATATGTATTGAATTTCTTAAAGACCTATTAAGTCTAATAGACCAACCTATTTAATTATTATATATAATAATATCATATTATATTATTTAATATAAGTGATATTATTATATATGTAATTTAATTATTAGGGTTAAGTGAACCTATTAAAAACATGTCTATTAACCAATTTAAGCATAATTATGTTGATCTATTTTAAAACCTTATGATATAACCGACCTTTAAATAAAATAATATATCATACTAAACTTTAACTTTTAAATAGAGACATAGCGTACATTTGGTATAGATGAATTTTATATTTTCATTTTCTAAACTGTGAGATTATAATCTGTTTATGTTTGGGTACCTTAGCTGAAAACTGAATATAAACTAATCTATTTTGTTTGGGTAAGGTAGAAAGCTTATTTTTTACACATAAATTACAATAAGGGTATGATGTTATTTGTTTATGTTATGATTATTTTATTTGTTTTTACACTATTTAAATATACATTTTTTAATATTTAACATAATATATATTTACTATAATTTTTTTTAAATTTTTAATATTGCATAACAAAAGTTAAAAAAATATATTAAAATAAAATACAATATAAAAACCAATATCAATAATAAAAAGCAACCTCGTACATAAATAAATAGAAGTTGTTAAATTTGAATTACAGAATTGACAAAATAAATAATACACAAAAGTCAAGTTTTATACAAAAGTTTTAATAATGTCATCCTTAATTGAATCTCGAACAAGACACATGTGATCAGAAGATATATTATCCATGTGTTCAGGAAAATCACCATCATCATCATTGGTAGCATCATCATCAACATTTGGTATAGCACCATCATGATCATCTATAATGTTAAACTCAAGATCTGAGATGCTATTTTGCCTAATAAAATTATGTATTATCTTCCCATTTTGCTAATTTTCTATCCCCTTCATTAGAGGAATGATCCATTGGAGACTTATTTTTCTCTTGAACATTTTTCATCCTATCTTTTCATCAAATCAAAATTAAAACTTGTTAAAACTTAGACAACTATATACTTCAAGACACTAATCAACTCATATTAAAAAGATGGTAATTGAAGGAATTTCCGGAAAATAAGTTGTGGATCCCTCGCCCAAGCCCAAGTTTTTCTCTCGCCTGAGCAAGAGGTGGGCGCTTAAGCGACACTTCCAATATTGAAGACCAAAATCTCTTTGCGTTTCTCGCCCAAGCGACACCTATCGTCCAAGCGAGGTACATCCGACTTAAAACAATTCCCTAGGTCACTCAAGCAAAAATCTCTAGCTTGAGCGACAGTCCAAAATGCTGAGAAAATTATAATGGAAGGTCTTCAAGGATATGCTTTAACAACCCTTACACTCTTGGCTCGTATGGAATTTTTAAATAAAAGCAATATATTAAATAGAAGCAATATGTTACTCATGTTAGAATGAAATGTAATTCATAGCTTGTAATGTAAGTGTATTGGGCTTGGTTAGTTTAGGCTTGTAAACATTGATCTTGCTATTAATAGAAGTTGGTTGTTGGATTGGTAGTTGTTAACCAATCTACACTTTCTAAAATTAGCTTACACTTAAACTTCTTCTTTCTCCGCATTTTGTTCATCAACATATTAAAGTTCCAACAGTGGTATCAAGAGCTACACGATCCAAGAAGTCTCTGGAGGTGCCATCAAGAAACGCTGGTGCAAGAAACTTCAAGAAGTGAAGTTCACAGAGCAGTGAAAAATGAAAGACTTGAACCAGAAGGGAGAAGATGACAACATCGGGTGGTTTTTCAATGAATCTACCTATTCTTAACAACAAGAACTTTGATCATGGGAGTATTCAGATGAAGGCCATCTTCGGGTTCCAAGAATGTTTGGATGTGGTCCAAATTGGGGTCCATCAACTCAGTGAGAATCCCACAGAGGCACAAAGATTAGAGTTTAGGGAAGCTATGAAAAGATATTGCAAAGCAATTTTCCTCATACACCAATGTGTGGACAAAGCCAACTTTGAAAAGATTTTTGCTGCAAGTTCTGCCAAGGAGCTTGGGAAACACTTGACAAATGCTACTCGGGTGAGTTGAAGGTGAAGAAAGTAAGATTACAAATGATGCAAAGACAATATGAACTATTGCAGATGGAGGAACAAGAGTCCATCTCAGGGTATTTCACAAGAATTCGAGCCTTAACCAACATCGTGAGAAGTTGTGGGGAGCAACTAATTGAGCAAGGTATTGTTGAAAAAATACTTAGAACTTTAGCTGCTAAATTTGATCATGTGGTAGTAGCTATTGAAGAATATAAAGACCTTGAATTTTTAACAATTGATGAGTTACAAGGCTCACTAGAAGCTTATGAATAGAGATTTCTTGAGAGATTATCTGAAAGACAATCTCAACAAGCCCTCAGTACTTAATTCAAGAAGAAATCTGACTACTTTGATAAGCATAACAGAGGCAGTGGAAAAGGCCATGGAGAAAATATATATGAAGCTGCTAAAGTGAATCAGATAGATCATAGAAGTCAAAGGAATGGATCATCAATCTTGACTCATGACATTGATTCCAGAAATATCAAAAGAAGAGGTAACTTCGTTGCAAAGAAGAAGAAAGACAAAAACAAGATTCAGTGCTACAACTACAATAACTGAGGGCACTTTGCATCTGAGTGTAAATTCAAAAGAAAAGGCAAAGAAGTTGAGGCAAGATTAGCAAAAGATGAATATTATGAAGAAGAAGTATTGTTAATGGCAGAAGAAGTAGCCTCAATTGCAGTTGAAGAAAGTGTATCGAATGAAGATGCATTGATGATGATCACAAACAAAGAAGATAATCAATTAACCTCAGATAATTGGTATCTTGATACAGGATGCTCTAGTCATATGACTGGGAACAAGGAATGGTTCACCTCACTTGACAATTTAGTTAAAACCAAAGTCAAGTTTGCTAATGTCAGCTCAATCAATGCAGAAGGAATTGGAAAGATTCTGATAAAAAGAAAAGATGGTGCAAGCTCAAGTATCTCAAATGTCTTTATGTACCAAGAATGAGAAATAATCTCATAAGTCTTGGACAGTTGCTGGAAAAGGGTTACAAGATAAGCATGGAAGATAGGGTCCTTAAGATCTTCAACAAGAAAGGAAGACCAATCTTGAAGGCTCCACTTTCAAATAATAGAACCTTCATAACATGTATTCATATAGATGATTAGAAATGCTTGAAATCCACTACATATGAGACAAGAGTTTGGCATTAGAGATTCTGTCATTTGAATCAAAGGGGTTTAGAATAGTTGAGTAAAGCTGGAATGGTAACATGTCTACCAGAAATTCATAAAGGAATCAACATGTGTGAAGATTGCATAACAAGCAATCAAGAAAGAAACAAATTTGCTTCACAGGCTTCAACTAGATCCAACAAGCCCTTAAAAGTAGTGTATATAGATGTTTGTGGTCCTCTAGAAACTAAATCTATTGGATGAAATTGTTATTTTGTAACCTTCAAGGATGATTTTACAAGGAAGTTGTGGACTTATCTGCTCAATAAGAAAAGTGAAGTGTTTGAGAAATTCAGAATATTCAAAGCACTTGCTGAAACTCAGTGTGGCAAGAAGGTAAAGCTAATTAGGAGTGATGGAGGAGGGGGGTATATCTCAAAATAATTTCAAGAATTATGTAACAAAGAAGGTGTTATACATGAGGTGATTTCACCATATACCCCTCAGCATAATGGCACAACTGAAAGGGTTAATAGAACACTCCTAAATGTGGTGAGAAGCATGTTGAAGTCAAAAGGCTTACCAAAGAAATTCTGGGGAGAAGCATTGATTACAGCAACTTATGTGATAAACAGATGTCCTACCAAGAGACTAAAAGATGGAACTCTTGAGGAAGTTTGGTCAGGAGTCAAACCTGATGTGAGACATCTTAGAATTTTTGGCTCAATCTGCTTCAAACATGTGTTTGATGTCAAAAGGAAGAAGTTAGATGATAAAGGTGAGAAACTGGTCTTTCTAGGATATCACATAGTAGGGTCCTACAAAGTCTATGATCCTAAGACAAATTCCATCTTATACAGTAGAGACATCAATTTTGATGAGACACGGGCTTGGGATTGGAATCAATCAGATGCATCATCCACAAAAATAGGTCAAATGAACATAGAGGAGATTAATGAATTCCCTCAAACAATCACAACTGAAAGTAACAGTGGCATTGATACAAGTAATAGACCTCAAAGGCAAAGGCAACTTCCTAACAGATTGAGGGATTATGAAGTTTTCTCTGATACTTCAATCACCACAGAAGGAGATCTGGTTCATATGGCCTTATTAGCTGAAATGGAACCAATTAGCTTTGAACAAGCCAACACAGAAGACCATTGGAGAAAAGCAATGACTGAGGAAATCAGATCAATAGAGAGGAACCAAACTTGGGAACTCACAACTTTGCCAAAATGAAAGAAGGAAATATCAGTCAAATCGGTATTCAAAGTTAAAGTTAAACCAGATGGTGGAGTGTCTAAATACAAGGCAAGACTAGTTTCTAGAGGTTTCTTACAAAGACCTAGCCTGAATTTTGATGAGTTATTTGCAAGAATTGAGACTGTTAGATTGGTTATTGCAATGGCAAGCTCAATGCATTGGTCATTAAGTCAGCTAGATGTAAAATCAGCTTTCTTGAATGGTCCTCTTAACAAAGAAGTATTTGTAACTCAGCCTCAAGGATTTGTTGTATCTGGACATGAAGACAAAGTCTACAAGCTTCATAAGGCTCTTTATGGACTAAGACAAGCACCTAGAGCATGGAATAAAAGATTATATGGGTTCTTTCTTCAACATGGGCTCATCAGGTGCAAGAATAAGCATGGAATTTACATCAGAGAAGCATCCAATAGGGCATCAGTTATCATACTCTTGTATGTGGATGACCTCTTCATCAATGGCTGCAATAATGAAGAAATTGAGAAGATCAAGGCCAGATTGAAAATGGAATTCGAGATTATAGATTTAGGAACCTTCTATAGAAACCTACATGCCCAAGGAAACTCTGAATTCCCTTGACATTAAGTGGTTGTGGCAGGTCCTTGATGACCTCTATCTTTGCCTTGTCAACTTTGAAGACCCTGGAAGAGATCTTGTGTCCCAAGACCACTCCCTCAGTCACCATGAAGTGACACTTTTCCTAGTTCAGTACCAGGTTTGTCTCAACACATCATTGCAGAACGATGTTTAGATTTTCCAAGCAGCTCTCAAATGACGAACCGAAGACCGAGAAGTCATCCATAAAGACCTCAATGCACTGTTCCACAAGATCAGAAAAAATAGCTAACATGCACCTCTGAAATGTTGTCGGTGCATTGCACAGTCCAAATGGCATCTTCCTGTATGTGAACACAACAAAAGGACAAGTGAAAGTTGTTTATTCCTAGTCTTGGGGATCCACAGTGATCTGATTATAACCAGAATATCCATCCAGGAAATAGTACAATTCTTGTCCAGCCAATCTTTCTATCATTTGGTCCATGAATGGTAGAGGAAAGTGATCTTTGCGAGTGGCCTGGTTCAGTTTCCGGTAATCAATACACATTCGCCAACTAGTGACTGTTCTGGTCGGAATGAGTTCATCCTTGTCATTCCTGACCACATTCATACCTCCCTTCTTTGGGACCACCTGAACAGGACTAACCCACTTACTATCATATATGGGATAAATCATCTCAGCATCTAATAGTTTCATCACTTCCTTCTTCACCACTTCCTTCATAATGGGATTAAGACGCCTCTGAGGTTGCGCCACCGGTTTGTAATCTTCTTCCATATGGATCTTATGCATGCAGTAAGATGGACTGATTCCATGCAAATCAGCCAGTGTCCATCCTATTGCCCCTGCATTCTTCCTCAGGACCCTAATTAACAACTGTTCTTCATCACATGTAAGGGCACTATTGATGATTATCGGTTTCTGCGCTCCTTCTTCTAAAAATACATACTTCAAATGTGAAGGAAGTACTTTCGACTCCACCTTTGGAGCTTCAACTGTCTTCTCTTTCCCCAACTCTTCAAAATGATTCTGGGTAGATGTAACCTTGCGGGGTGCATCTAACTCTCCTAAACATAGCTTCATAATCTTAGCCTCATTTATGGTGTTTCCCTCTAGGTCTCCCCTCAAAACCTTCTCCAAAGGATTACTCCTACTCAAATGAATATCATCGAGCATGAATAAGTCCTCAATCACATCCACCCGAAAGCAGTGTTGTGTGTCCTACGCAAGCTGCATAGCATCAAAAACATTAAAGTTCACCTCTTGGTCTTCAACTTTTACCTTCAACTTTCCATCATCAACATCAATAATAACCCGGGAAGTCTTCATAAAAGGTCTGAATTCTATTTATTAGGTATGCTGCATGAGATGCAGCATAGGACCAATAAGCCTTTGGCAATCCTGATTGAAACATGAGAGTTCTTGTAACATTTAACAAATGCATGTGTTTTCTCTCAACAACTGAGTTCTGCTGTGGTGTCTCAACACAAGAAGTCTGATGTATGATTCCTAGATCCTTAAAGAAGCTTGGTGAGTTAAATTCTACCCCATTATCTGTCCTTATCACCCTAACAGTTTTATTGTGTTGGGTCTGAATCAGTCTAACAAATTGTTGCATTAATGATCTAGCCTCACCCTTAGATTTCATTAGGTAGATCCAAATATGCCTACTATAATCATATACAACGGTAAGAAAATACTTATGCCATGTATAGAAAATTTGGAAATAGGACCCCAAATATCCATGTGAATTAGATCAAAACAATCAATGCTTTTATTCATGCTATTGGGAAAAGAAAGCTTAGTTTGTTTACCAATATAGCAGTAATCACAAATCTTATCTGAATTAAAGTGCACATAGCTAAATTCTTTACAAATTGTGTTCATTATAGAAGATGATGGATGGCCTAACCTAAAGTGCCATAAGTCAAAGAAAGAAACATTCAGAGCAGTATTCAAGTTATTACACAAAGCAATCCTCTTATTTGTTACTTTTTAAAGCACATATAGGCTATTCCTCACTCTAGCATGTCCAATCATCTTCAAGATAGTCATATCCTGGATTTCACATTTCAAATCATCAAAGATTAGCCTACATTTCATAGATTTAGTGAGCTTACATACAGATATCAAGTTGAAAGCAAATTCAGGTATGAGTAGGACATCATGCAGTACTAAATATTCAGAGAATATGATGGTCCCTGCATAATTAGCTTGCACAGAGGAACCATTTGGTAGGCTCACAGTGATATGTTTAATTTTATGGAATGCATCAAATATGGATAAATTAGGGCATACATGATCTGTTGCCCCTGTGTCCAGAATCCAGAGTGAAGTATTACTTGTGAGATCCTGTCTTTCTTGGCTTTGATCAATTTTGTTAGTGTCAAAAGGCCTCATGCTCAGCTGATTTACCTT
>NC_032009.1:389765-464977 GCF_001865875.1 Lupinus angustifolius | reverse complement strand
TGGCTCCATCAACAAAATTTGGGCCTTTGTTGTATTAAATTCCTCGTTTAATCCTTTTAAGAAGCAAATAACATATTCATTGTCCTTGTCACTCTTTATAATCTTGATCATGTCACAACTGCATCTTGGTTGACATGAGCATGAAGGCATAGGCCTCAAAGACTCTAATTCTTCCCACAAAGTTTTCAAATCTGTGAAATATGTTGAGATAGTTCTGTCTCCCTGCCTAACAGAATGCAATTCTTGTAGTGCATCAGACATTCGAAAGTGATCTCCCTTGGAGAACCTTTCCTTCAAATCTTGCCATAGCTCATAAGCACTATCTATGTATACGGTGCTTTGTCCAATTTGAGGAGTAAGACATCTTGCAATCCAAGAAAGGATCATTGTGTTGCATCGATCCCATGCATCATAATCTGCATCTTGTTGTTTTGGTTCACTGATTGTTCCATCAACAAATTTAAATTTGTTCTTGGATCTTAGTGCCCTCTTCATTGCCCTGCTCCAAGAGACATAGTTACTCCCATCGAGTGGAGGGGTGATAAGTGTAGCCCCTGGACTTTCTCCTGGATGTAGGTAATAGGAATTCTGAATATCATTGTAGTTGGAGTTGGATTGCATTATTTGCCCAAGCTGAGGGTTGGGAGGATTCTCCGTTATGCACACGTTTTAGTGTGAGGAGGAGGAGCAATAATTGTTTGCGTTGTTGTTGATTTGTTGAAGAGGATGACTTGCACAGCGGTAAGAATTGCTCCTGATACCATATAACTTGGACAACTTATCAATGAATTACCTCTTCTTTCTCTTATTATTGAAGGAGAGTTAAGCTCCTATTTAAAGAACATACATTAACTAACTATTGCTTGGCTCACAAGCAAAACAGAAAAACAGAAGCACCCCAACTGAATTAACTAACTTACCTAACACACTCATAACCAACAAAATGCATACAAACTATACAACCCAAATACAAAACAGAATGCATACAACCTATACAACCCAAATACAAAAGAGCTCGTGAATGCTAATGCTTGATTGATAATAGCAGCATGTTGAGGGAGCAATTGTTCATGATGTTTCTTTATGTGGCACACTGCATTTGATCTAATAGCACTAATCCAATGACTTTCTTCATCTTCTCTCAATATGTTAACATTTTGTGTATGTTCCTCGCAATTTTTCTATGTTTAATTTTTTACATGTAAATTTTTACTTCCTCATAACTTCTTTATTATTATTAATAATGAGATTCAACATAAAATATTGGTTATATCATTCAGTATATCACATTGTTCGATCCAAGTTATTTTATATCAATAGAAGCAATATGGTGCGACTAGTGTAAACATACAGGTATACTGGTAGTTGTATAATAAAACAAGAGGAGACAATTTTTTTTACCATTCATCTTTTTTTCAAACAATAAAATATCATTTTATTCTATATTCAATTCAT
The DNA here is from genome assembly GCF_001865875.1 of Lupinus angustifolius. Lineage (NCBI taxonomy): Eukaryota > Viridiplantae > Streptophyta > Magnoliopsida > Fabales > Fabaceae > Lupinus > Lupinus angustifolius. The sequence goes on along the minus strand of NC_032009.1, from coordinate 463,522 downwards.
TTCAATTAAACATACACATTATATTCTATATTTTTTTATGTTTAAGGTCATACACATAATTTAAGAAATCATTAAATTGTATAAAAACTTGATACAATTTGACTATCCCATTTAATTCACATAGAAAACTAAATTAAAAAGAAATAGAGAGATTATGCTAAGATAATTAATAAATAAGGATATAATCAAAAAATAAAGTATAAATATGTATTGAATTTCTTAAAGACCTATTAAGTCTAATAGACCAACCTATTTAATTATTATATATAATAATATCATATTATATTATTTAATATAAGTGATATTATTATATATGTAATTTAATTATTAGGGTTAAGTGAACCTATTAAAAACATGTCTATTAACCAATTTAAGCATAATTATGTTGATCTATTTTAAAACCTTATGATATAACCGACCTTTAAATAAAATAATATATCATACTAAACTTTAACTTTTAAATAGAGACATAGCGTACATTTGGTATAGATGAATTTTATATTTTCATTTTCTAAACTGTGAGATTATAATCTGTTTATGTTTGGGTACCTTAGCTGAAAACTGAATATAAACTAATCTATTTTGTTTGGGTAAGGTAGAAAGCTTATTTTTTACACATAAATTACAATAAGGGTATGATGTTATTTGTTTATGTTATGATTATTTTATTTGTTTTTACACTATTTAAATATACATTTTTTAATATTTAACATAATATATATTTACTATAATTTTTTTTAAATTTTTAATATTGCATAACAAAAGTTAAAAAAATATATTAAAATAAAATACAATATAAAAACCAATATCAATATTAAAAAAAAATCTGGTACATAAATAAATAAAAGTTGTTAACCTTGAATTACACTATTGACAAAATAAATAATACACAAAATATCAAATTTTACACAAAAGTTTTAATAATGTCATCTTTAATTGAATCTCGAACATGATACATGTGATCAGAAGATATATTATTCATGTGTTCAGTAAGATCACCACCATCATCATCATTGGTATAATCATCATCAATATTTGGTATATCACTATCATGATCATCCATAATGTTAAACTCAGGATCTGAGATGCTATTTTGCCTAATAAAATTATGTATTATCTTCCCATTTTGCTAATTTTCTATCCCCTTCATTAGAGGAATGATCCATTGGAGACTTATTTTTCTCTTGAACATTTTTCATCCTATCTTTTCATCAAATCAAAATTAAAACTTGTTAAAACTTAGACAACTATATACTTCAAGACACTAATCAACTCATATTAAAAAGATGGTAATTGAAGGAATTTGCGAAAAATAAACTGTGGATCCCTCGCCCAAGCCCAAGTCTGCCTCTCGCTTGAGCGAGAGGTGGGCGCTCAAGCGACACTTCCAATATTGGAGGCCAAAATCTCTATGCGTTTCTCGCCCAGACAACACCTGTCGCCCAAGCAAGGTACATTGACTTAAAACAATTTCCTAGCTCGCTCAAGCGAAAATCTCTAGCTTGAGCGAGAGTTCAAAATGCTGAGAAAATTATAATAAAAGGTCTTCAAGGATATGCATTAACAATCCTTACATTCTTGGTTTGTATGCAATTTTTAAATAAAAGCAATAGGTTAAATAAAAGCAATATGTTACTCAATCCTCAATCCATAAAGAAAGCAAAGAAACATTGAGAAATAAAGAAACAATGAGAAATAAAGAAAGCAAAACAATATCACAAAATAAAACAAAAAGAGTAAGAAATAAAGAAAGTGAAATAATACCGGATAATGATTCTGCTATGGAGATTTAAGAATGAGGAGAATGAATGGCAAGTGAGATTCAAGAATGGTGAGTGAGAATGTTGTTTCATAAGGGAGTAGAGAGGGAGCAAAATGAGTTGTAGGAAGTTATAGGAGTTATGGAGGTAGGTGACGAAGAGTTATGGGGTTATGAAAAAGTAAAAATGATGATAGATATAAAGTTATGTTGAGGTAAAATGAGAAATGAAAAAATTGGAAAAAAACAAGCTAACAAAAAATAAGCAGCCCATGATTTTTGCTTATTTTTTCAAAAAATAAGATGAGTTTATAATTTCATTTGGTTGTCAAACATACATAATTTATATTTTCAACTTATTTTTCAAAAAATAAGCATAAGCTACAAGAAATAAGCTTAACCAAACCTAAGAGTAATTGTTTTTTTAAACAAGTAAATATATCATACCCAAACTCTTATACATTATATATGCTAGGTCTATTTAACTCAAGCCCTAAAATAACATATTTCTACCCTTATATGGAATAGATAAAGTAACACAATTATCTAATTTTAAATGGCATAACCGTAAATTCATACTCCAGCCTAAGCCAATAGGATATTGAGAGCATCATTAGAACGCGAATATGTGGCAAAGGTTTTTTCTTTTTTGGTGCTAAGCCCAATCAATGTCTATGCTATTCAACTTTATCTTATTGCACGTTCAACAATTACAAAATATCTCAACATTTGTAACACAGTTTCATAAGAAAGACACAATCTTATTATAAAGATTCAAGCTTTATCACAATTTGTCTAGTGTTATGGCACAGTTCACTGCACAGGGTCGTTTAAAGCTTCTCTTTAATGGTGAAATTGTGTCATGTCGTTTGGATTACAAGGACCCATTTCAGTATAAGTGTAGATATGTTGAAAACTACAAGAGAAGGGTAAGGTTTAGTGGTTATTCTTCTGGAATTTACTATGCATTATCTATGAGTAGGAAAAGCAACCGTTGCAATGTGGGGGCACGCTCAAGTTCTGGGTTTGAGGGTGTTCTTGATGAATATGATGATGAAGATGATGATATGTTTGAGGAAGATGGGTTGTCATGTTTTAGAGGTTTGGTATTGGACATATCTTACAGGTCATTTCTTCTTTCAATATTTTACGTTTTTGGTATTTTTCAGTGTTTTAAATTGTGGTTGGGGTGACTATTGCAGTTGCAATACCATTGGAGAGACTCTAAAACTGCAACATTGCGGTCGCAATTGCGTATGCGTAGTGTAATTTAAAACAATGCTACTTTATATGCATAGCAATAATAGTTAGTACGAACATATTAGGGTTTATTTGGAAACATAATATGATGCGGTCACAATACTGTGGTTGTGGTGACTGCCGCAACCACAATTGCAGCGTTACACCAAATCGGAATGACGTGGCTTATTGGGCCGCAACACAATAGCATCGAATTCAAAAATATTTTTCATTTTTGCTGCAATCCATATAGCTATGGCCACAATAACAGTAACCACAATCACAATTTAAAACACTCTTTGGATATATGGGTCATCCATAGTTACTTAATTCTCTCATTTACCAAAGTGAACACATACGCATATGGCCTACAAGGTAACTATGGGTTCGTCACCTTTTATATTATCATTTAATTAATATAAAAAGTAATGAATTGCATACCAAAGTAAACATTGTACCGTGTACAAGGTAACTATGGGTTGTCACTTTTTATATTATCATTTGGAGACTGTCCTTAAGGTGAACCTGGTACCAGATACTGTGAGTGTGGTAAACAGTTTGCAAGGTTAATGAGTGAACCTAATAACTAGGATATGAAGTTAGGAACTTTGTTTCCTGAACATAAGGGTTAAAATAGGGAATTTTGTTTTCCCCGGTTGGAAAGGGATTGGGAAAATCATTTAGATTATAGTAGTTTATGTGTTATGATCTAATGCTTTTATTTCTATATTTCATAACTCTAGTTTACTGTTTCCGAAAATTTTACAGCTGGTTTTCTATGAAGTTTTTGGTAGGTTGTTGTTATATCACTCTAGTAAGACTGCAGGACTTAGCACTTTTGGGAGTTTCATGCTAAGTTGAACTGATTGTGATGTATTGTGTAGTGGTGAGGGTGATAATTATTGCTTTATCAGGGGATACTTTCTTAGAAATATTGCTGAGAGATGATCAGTTTTGATTAATTACCAATGAGAATTCTTTTGAAGCTTGATGAGATGATACTATGATGAATTGAATATGAGGATATTTTGGATTTTAGAGCTATTCAGTATTATAATTGAAAAACTGAAATGAAAATTGTAGATGTGAGTTTGGTTTATAAAATGCATAGCCCTTTCACTTTTTCCTCAGTACAAAATTACAAACATTATTGAGGAACTTTGATGTGACTATTTTATGGTGTATTTATTGTTGGCTATTAGAGATATCAAACAGAGTTTGTGATTGTTACCAAGTAGCACCTTGCTTGATTTGGGGGTTCTACACAGTACACACGTGTTAGCGTTTCCGTCATTATTTCTGATTGACATAAATATATGAACCTAAACTGATATTGAGTTAGTCAATTAAGCATGCTTTCAAAATTATGTAGGGTAATTCTTTCTACTAGTTTCTATAAGCTGACCTTGGATGAACTAGTGTACACGGTATAGCCTCAGTGTTCAGTACATGTAGAGAATATGAAGTTTGTGACATCTCATTTTCTCTTGTATAGTCACCAATATCAAGACTCCTGCTCAGTTGTTTCCTTTTGGTTCTGATTGATGTCATACTGCTCCAGGCCAGTCAATGTCGTCGATTGGAAACGTGCTATATGTTTGGAGTTTATGGAGAAGGTCGGATTTTTCAGCTCAACCTTTTTCATTAGTTATGTCAATTACTGTGAGTCTGTGATACATGCAACTATTCTATTTAATCCATTTTCTTTATTTTGAGATTGACATAAGTTTTTTAAGTTTAACAAAACTTTACTTGGTGCTTGACTATGCCATATCATATTAATTAGTTGCATAATATCTTGATCTAAATCTGTTTGTCACAGACACAAAGACCAATTCATACTCACAACTTTTGAGTCTCTTTAAAACTTTTGTTTTAAAACACTGAATATATGTTTATGAAGTTTTGATTTCAATCTTGTTTCATCAGGCTGATGTCCTAGAGTATTATACTAAGACTGTGAACTCTCCCAGTGGATCTTTCTATATACCAGCTGTCTTAAGGGTATGGACTCACTAATGCTTTTCATTTATTAAATGTTTAGGTGCTTTGTCGCCTTTCTAGTAAGACCGTCGGTCTTGCTTCTCTATCGGCACTGATGTTGTTGTATTTTATCGTCATATAATATTAAACTGAGTTATCTGTATTTTTGTGTTGTAGCCAACCCGATCTAGTGGGATAAAGGCTTGGTTGTTGTTGTTATTGTTTTTGTCTGGGCCTATACATGTGTTCTCAAGATGAATTTATTTTGGTACAGGTTCCTCATTTACTTCAGGTTGTTAAAAGAAGAATAGTGAAGAGCAATCTTAGTCGGAAAAATATACTATTTCGGGACAATTACACCTGTCAGTAAGTTCTCTACATTGAACTTTGATTTCTAATAGATCTGTGTGTTCAGTTCAGATATTAAGTACAGCATAGTTATTAGACAATATAGTCCTCCACCCTTGTTAAGTCACCAATAAGATTATCACTACTATAAAAAAATCCGGGGTCCTCCTATATTTCTGAACAGAGAGATTAATAGGATCTGGAAACAACATCTTGCTTGCAAGGATAAGACTGCGTACATCTACCCTCCCAGACCCTACTACGTTGGAGCCTCCTGCACTGGCCTGCCGTTTTTAGAGATTAGTAGGATCATCCTTTTCTAAGATATAAAAGATTCAACTGTGTCTTGTCACTGCAGTTCTTTTTCTTCTACTACTCTAGTAATCAGAAGTTCAAACAGTGCATTATCATACTGGGATAGATGACCTCCACGTCGTTTTTGGTTAAGTGCTAGCAATTTATTCCGGACAATGCAGCAAACTGAGCAAGCTGTGTAAAATCAGCTACATGTTTGCAGTTTGCATGCTTCTGGCAAAAGCCCAATTGGCCCCTGTGTTCATTTGTGCTGCTCTGCAATTTGAGACAAGGCTCACGTTGTGGTAATTTAAGTGAGGCACTGATGACATTGGTTTGTCAGTCCTTGAAGTTGATTTAACTTGTAGAATGAATGACTCCGAGATAAGCATCTCAATTCAACTTCAAGTTTTTCATCGTTATTTTTTATCTAATAAAAACTTCTCGATTTGTGGGCTGTGGGAGACATGAGAGCTACGAAAGGATTCTCTCCTCTTTTTCTTTGGTTGGAGATGTTTTCTCCCACAAAATCCTTAGTCATGTTTCCCAATCTCCAGTAAACTATTAATGATAATAAACAAGTCTAACCCATAAAAATTCAAGCATTATGATGATAATTTATGATTTTGTGTACTTGTATTGGATATGGTAGATTTACCGATTTATGAATTTTTTTATTAGCATTGTATTATAGTATTGGTTGAGGCGATAGGTAATTTCGATGAAAGTCAATGATGGTTTAATAATAAAATGAAAGATTTTTAAATTTAACTCTTGTTATGTATCAATTGTTATTAGTTCCTAATTCCTAACATAAGCAATTTGTTTGTTACCATAAGTCCAATGCTTCTGTTTTTGAGAATTGTGTATATTGGATGTAACAAATCCTAAACCCTGTCTCAAATTTCATGATTATGGCGTAGTTATAACTCATATGCAACAATTTCTTGGTGTTTATCCTTCATTAAGGTTTTCATGTGAAATCATTACAGGCAGAGTGATGCAATGGTGATATTTTCTTTCTAAGTGATTAGGTAGTTCAGATACAACTTACCAGTCCTTGCATTGACATGAGATTATTTCTTAACAGGTACTGCTCTCTACGTGAGAATTTGACCATCGATCATGTGGTGCCTATCGCATTGGGTGGAGCATGGGAATGGGAAAATCTAGTAAGATGATCTTTCCGGCTATAGAAAATACCAACTATTTATTACTCAATTGCTGTCATATTTTTATAGAAATTGTTATGCAATATCGACATAATTAGGTAAAGTTGCACAGTAGGTTTTGTGACAACACTTGTTGAGTTATTTGAAGGTGTAAGTTTGTCAAACATATAAATTCCTCCATAGCTTTTCTTCGAAAATCAGAAGTCGAAAGTTTGTCCGAGGCATTAGTTGCACAGTTCATTTTTTGTAATATTAGGCTGAAAAACAAAGTTATAGGCTGAGAGAAGGCTTGAGGAAACATATGCATACAAATAGCTGAAGATAAAGATTTTATAGAATATCATAATGACTATTCATCTAAGTGATTTAAAGACTGCCATTTGTCTTTAGGCCAAATTAACCTAAAATATAACTTTTCGAGCTTTATTTTGTTACGTTTCTATTTTGTTTCCGAAGAAATACATGTTTATTATGGAAGTGAAGAAATATCTAGCCTCTATATAGAAGTAATTGGATTTGAATTTTGAACTAATGCTTACTGAATAGTTCTGTTAAGATTTGACTTTATAAAGCAAGTAGAAATAGAAAGCCTCTGTTAACATGGTTACATAAACATATTATATGCAAACAGAAGTAAACTTGACATGTAAGAATGCATAAAATTGATATTCACTTTGATTTCAATTCTAGAGTTTAGATTATAAACTTTATACTTTTAAACTTTTTTGAGCTAGCTTTAGTCCAAATCCTATCTTGCTCTTTTGCATATGTTCAAAATCAACCTTTCACTTGATATAAAACTTCTCATACAGTTTTTGCTGATGACAGGTAACTGCTTGTGCCAAATGCAATGCAAAGAAAGGTCAAAAAACTTTAGAGGAAGCAAAAATGAAGTTGATCAAGGTCCCAAAGGTACTTCTACTTAACTAATTACAATGTAGTACATATATATATATATATATATATATATATATATACTTTTCATCATATGATGACTTGCGTAAATGGAGGACAACATGACAACGACCGGAAAAGGGTTGCCGATGTTAAAAGTCCAGCATTCGGTTACATTTGTTAATTGAAACATATTCCATATTTCAACATATTCATTGGTTAACATTTCCTTTCACAATATTAAGAAGAATTGTACTCTTGTTTTTCAGGCCCCAAAGGAATATGACATACTGGCCATACCGCTAACTACTGCAGCTCTAAGAATGCTGGCGATAAGAAAGGGAACACCCGAAGAATGGCGTCAGTATCTAAGGTCCTCTTCAGATTCATGATTTAATCTTTGCAGGCAGTTGTGCACACCTGCTCCTGCTCCTGATCACCCATAAAATGGAATAAATTAATCCTAATGACTTTTAGGTAATTTTAAGTAACATGAATTACAAAATTCATTTTAAGCAATGCTCTTCAATTTAAGTGATTGTGTAGAATACATGTATAGTAAATTTCTGCCTAATGTATGTTAAATTGGTAGACTTTCTCTTAACCTGGAGTTGATTTTATAGCTGCTTGCTGGCACATGGGTTAGTATGTTGTGGCATATTCTTGGTGAAATGATGTAGGCAATTGATATAATTAATCTATCTTCAGATTTTACTTTCAAAACAAACTTCAATCTTTCTCTAGATATATTCTCCAACCTCAAATCCTTTGTGTTTTCTCTCAATTTGAAAATTCCATTACCAAATTTCGTCTTCACAGTATCCCTATTCCTCGTATTCCATCAATTTATTCTTCAAATTATTTAACCAAGAATTTTCCTTCTTTTAAAACCCTAACCCATAATCTATCAATTGATTAACCATCAATTTAATTGTCAAAATGAGTGATGAGACTAAAGAGAGTGAAGCATACAACTGGTATTCACCATTCTCTTCACCATCCTGGGCAATAGAGAAATATGGACACTGGTGGAGCAAGGATTCCAATTCCTGCTAGAATTAGAGGTGTAAGGAGTCGACACATTTCTGAAACTTCATGATAATATCTACCCCTCTCTAGTTCAGGAATTTTATGGTAACTTCCAATATAAGGATGGACAGTATGTTAGTGTTGTTAAAGGAAGGTTGACTATTATGGATGAGGAGCTATTTTTGGAATTTGGAGGTTTGGCTAGTGATTAGGGATGGCAAAAAAACCCGTACCGGTGGGTACCCGCGGGTAAAACCCATACGGGCACGGGTACGGGTCACAAACGGGTACCCGCGGGTATCATAAACGGGTTTTTAAAAATACTCGTAGTACATACGAGCGGGTACGGGTATTATGGTACCCGTACCCACGGGTACCGTTATTTATATGATTAATATATTATATTTAATTAAAATAAAAAATACATTATTCTAACATTTATTACACTATGTATATTTTTTCCATTTACTTTGTTTACATATTTTATTGAGTTTGGTGGTGAAACACCCTACAAATATTATTACATGTGTAGAAACACACATGTTTTACAAAGAAAATACATACTTTTTGTTAAAGAAATGAGAACAAAAAATCACACAAATAGAAAACTATTCTCATTTTTTCACCATATACCTATTATGAAGAAAAGAGATAGAATGAAGTAGAGAAAAGTGATAGAATGAAGAAGTAGAGAAAGGAGATAGAAAACAGAAAGAATGAAAGATAATGAGAGAGAGTTTGGAAATAATGAAAATCTGTTATTCATCAAAAGTGCTCCTACAACAATCAATTTTGGTATTTAACCCAACTGATTTTACAACTAACTTTCCCGCCAACTACCCAAATAATGAATAAATAATGGGTTGGGTAGTTGGCGGGAAAGTTAGTTGTAAAATCAGTTGGGTTAAATACCAAAATTGATTGTTGTAGGAGCACTTTTGATGAATAACAGATTTTCATTATTTCCAAACTCTCTCTCATTATCTTTCATTCTTTCTGTTTTCTATCTCCTTTCTCTACTTCTTCATTCTATTTCCTTTCTCTACTTCTTCATTCTATCTCTTTTCTTCATAATAGGTATGTGGTGAAAAATTGAGAATAGTTTTCCCGCCAACTACCTAACCCATTATTTATTCATTAATACAATTATTCATATCAATAATTGTATTAATGAATAAATAATGGGTTAGGTAGTTGGTGGGAAAGTTAGTTGTAAAATCAGTTGGGTTAAATACCAAAATTGATTGTTGTAGGAGCACTTTTGATGAATAACAGATTTTCATTATTTCCAAACTCTCTCTCATTATCTTTCATTCTTTCTGATTTCTATCTCCTTTCTCTACTTCTTCATTCTATCTCCTTTCTCTACTTCTTCATTCTATCTCTTTTCTTCATAATAGGTATGTGGTGAAAAAATGAGAATAGTTTTCCCGCCAACTACCTAACCCATTATTTATTCATTAATACAATTATTCATATCAACCCCCCATGTGGCCTCCTCCTCACTTTCACCTTTCCATTGGACCAACACTTCAATGATAGCCCGATGGCGACGTTGAATGAAACATCTCTTAAAGATCTTGCAAGGCTCTTTAGGATCATCAAGATTACCCCAATCATTAGGTAAAGCGTGTTGTGGAACAGAACCATCATGGCGAAGTTTCAATACTAAAACATGGAATGTGGGATGTATCTTCGAAGAAGATGGCAAATTTAGTGTGTATGCCACTGCTCCTACTCGACGTACAACCTGATAAGGTCCATAGAAACGAGGAGATAACTTCTCTGAAGACCTGTGTGTTGTAGAAGATTGTCTATAAGGTTGAAGCTTAAGAAAAACCCAATTCCCCTCTTTAAACTCACGATCAGATCTGTGCTTGTCAGCCAACCTTTTCATCCTTGCTTGTGCTCGAGTCAAATTACTCTTCAATTTGCTGATCATCTCTTCCCTTACAATAAAACTCCTATCCACAACCTCCACTAAAGGAGGAGGTCGGCAATTGACAACCTTATAAGGGGTAGCCTGCATAACTGTATGATAAGTAGTGTTATACCACCACTTAGCCAATGGTAACCACAAAGAGCATTCCCTATGACGTTGCCAAGTCATGATCCTGAGATAATGCTCTAAACAACGATTGAAGACTTCACTTTGCCCATCAGATTATGGGTGATATGCAGTAGACAAACTCTATGAGATATCCAATTGTTGGAGAAAAGATGACCAGAAGTTTCTAGTAAAAAGTGGATCTCTATTACTAACAATATTGGCTGGAGCCCCATGAAGTTTGAAGATTTCAGGAATGAAAATCTCAGCTAATTTGGAAGTAGTAAAATGATGAGAAAGGGCAATAAATGAGCATATTTGTTGAGTTTATCAATAATCACCCAAATGGTATCCTTGCCATGTGATTTGGATAATTTTTCAATGAAGTCCATGGATATGCTTTGCCAGACCCTAGCAGGAATATGTAGGGGTTGTAGCAACCCTGGGCTAGCTCTAGTCTCATACTTGCATCTTAAGCAAGTCTCACACATTTGAACAAAATGAGAGACATCTTTACTAAGTCCCTTCTAATAGAACATGTACTAAATTCTAAGCATAGAAGCTCAAATTCCAGAATGACCACCTTGATGTGAAGAGTGCAACCATTGTAAAATGTGTTGCCTGACCTATAAGTCATTGGTAATCACCAACCTGTGTTTCCTGAATAGAAAACCATCGACCACCTTATAATGAGAATGCAAAGAAGGATTAGCTAGTACCTCATGCAACAACTGTTGGAGAGAAGAATCAGTCATATAAGCCTGCATAAGAAGCTGCCACAACTCTGAAGGTATTGAAGAAACATCCATATGAAGTAATTCCCCAGGAAAAGCACTGGATAAGGAATCTGCAACCACATTTTCTTGCCCCCTTTTATATTGAATTGTATAAGAAAGCTCCATAAGTTTAGTGACCCATCTATATTGTGCAGGAGTAGACAATCTTTGCTCCAAAAGAAAATTTAAACTTTGCTGATCAGAAAGGATCACAAAAGGCTGAATGGATAAGTATTAATGCCATTTATAAACAGCATGGACCAAAACTAGTAATTCTCTATCATAATCTGAAAGCAACCTGTTTTAAGGGACAACACTTTGTTTATAAAATCTATAGGATGCTTATCTTGCATGAGGACAACTCCTATACCTATGTTGGAAGCATCTGTTTCTACTAAAAATGGTTACTGCATATTAGGAATGGCCAAAACTTGAGTAGTACTAAAGGCCTGTTTGAGCTATTGAAAGGCTTGAGAAGCTATAGGGGTTCATAGGAAAGAATCCTTGTTTAAAAGGTTAGTGAGAGGCGAAGCAATTATGATATACCCCTTAATAAATCTTCTATAGTACTTAGTGAGACCCAAAAATCCTCTAAGTTGTTTGACTGTTTGAGGGACTAGCCATTCTTGTACTGCTTTGATCTTTGATGGAGCAGTAGATGCCCCTAAGGTAGTGATGAAGTGCCCCAAGTATTCAATTCTATTAGTAAAAAACACATTTATTCCTCTTAACATAGAAAGAATTAGCCCTTAAGATAGAAAAAATCTCCTTAAGATGATGCACATGCATAGTCAATGAACTACTATAAACCAGGATGTCATCAAAGAATACAAGAACACACTTCCTCAAGAGAGTGGCAAAAATAGTGTTCCTTGAAAAGTTTCAGGGGCATTGAACAATCCAAAAGGCATCACCACATACTCATATTGGCCGGAATGAGTTGGGAAAGCTGTCTTGGGCACATCTTCAAGTCTCATTCTGATATGATGATACCCATCCCTTAAATCCAACTTGGAATTTTTTTTAGCTTCCCCTAATTCATCCAACAAGTCTTCTATTAATGGAATAGAGAATTTGGCATTCACAGTCATATCATTCACCCTCCTATAATCCACACACATTCTCCAGCTCTCATCATTCTTTTTAACCAATACCATAGGGGATGCAAAATGAGAAGAACTATGCTGAGTAACCCATGCCTCTAGTAATTCCTTCACCATTTTATCAATGACATCCTTTTGAGCTGGATGATACCTATATGGTCTCAAACTGACAGGATTAGACTCATCCTTTAGAAAAATCTTGTGATCATGAATGCCTCTAAATGGAGGTAATTGGGTAGGCTCCTCAAACACATCATGAAACTCTGTTAGGATAGAAGCTCTATGACCCTTCATCTCAGAATCTGCAGCCTCCACAGAGTTCACAACACAACATACTTCATTCCGAGTTGCAGACAACAATTGCAACATGAAACAAAATTTCTCCTCAATTATAATTTGGTTAAGCTTTTTAGCAGAAACCACTCGACCCTTCCCTTCCTTTGTAGCCTGCAATCTAACTTTGACCTCCCCCATATTGAATTCCATGCGCAATTTAGAAAAATTCCAAGAGATAAGTCCCCATTGCCTCAACCATTGCATACCTAAAATAAGATCACAACTACTTAAAGGTATAGCAATAGCATTAGTGCAGAAATCATACCCTTACATCTTCCAATGAATATTTTCACACATACTTGTGCCATGAATAATGCCCTCATCTACTACTGTTATTTGTAAGGGTTGGAGGGGTTTCAAATTTCCCATCCCCTCCTGACACAACTTCACATTAATGAAGTTATGAGTGATCCCCGTGTCAATTAACACAAAAAATTTCCTCTTCCCTATGCAGCAAACATCATCATCATAGGTTGTTGAGAATCACCTTGGATTGCATTAAGGGAAACAATAGGTGCTCCTGTAGTATCTAGTTCCAAGTTAGAGAGATTAGGTGACTCCTCTTCTTGGACTTCATCATCCACTTTCATCAAGAAAACTTGCACCTTCTTACTCTGTGGACACTCATGGCCAGGTGCAAATTTCTCATGACAAAAAAACACAGGTTATGAGCATGATGTTCATCCATTTCCTTAGGTGATAACTTCTTTTGAAAGGTATAATTTGGTTTGCCAAGAACTCCCCTCCCTAAACTTCCACCAACCACGCGTTTGTCATTTTGAGTCTCCTTCTTGTCAAACACAACATTATTTCTCTTATCCCTCAATTACCATAACTTCTAATGTAGGATTGATGCGTTTTTGTAATAATTCCAAGCTACGCTCTGGCAACTTTGCGATGCGCGTAGCCTCTAACACTGTATGTGGTGCAAACATCTTCACGCCATTACTCAATTCTGAATTGAGGCCTCCCAAATAACATTGCAGCTTCTATGCCTCAGTCAATTCGGTCCTTCCTACCAAATTGTCAACAACTTCCTAGTAATTATTGAGACTTCCCATTTGAGTAAGCCTCTTCAGTTCCTCCATAGGAGAATCAAACTCCATTCCAAAATGCATCATCAAGGCTTCTGCAAATTTTGTCCAAGAAAGCCTTCCCATGACACTTTGTTCCAAGCTTTGGAACCAACAGAAAGAATTATCATCGAGTGCAATGCTTGCAACAACCACCTTCTCTCCATCTCGCGTAACATCTAATGTGAAGAATCGCTCACACTTTGCAATCCAAGAATCCACATCTTTACGAGTTAATTTTGGAAAATCCAAACGTGTTAATCATGTAGAAATGTGATTCTCACCATCTTGTCCACCTCAATTTCGACGCGCCGTTGATAATTCAGTAACTTGCAAAGCAATTCCTCGCATCGCTTCTTGAAAACCCTTGAATTGGAATTCAAATCGATCCTCCAATTCTTGCAGGTGACTCATAATGCATGATTCAATCGACGCCATGATTCTTTCTTCCGCTTCACGAATCGCGTAAACGAGTTACTTCCACCAAAGGTTACCATGAATCACAAGCTCTTGATATCAATGTTATGAAGAAAAGAGATAGAATGAAGAAGTAGAGAAAGGAGATAGAAAACAGAAAGAATGGAAGTGAATAAGAGAGAGTTTGGAAAGAATGAAAATCTGTTATTCATCAAAAGTACTCCTACAATTGTCAATTTTGGTATTTAACTCAACTGATTTTACAACTAACTTTCCCGCCAACTACCTAACCTATTATTTATTCAACGGTGCTACTTTTCTTGGGATTCCCAAAAAGTCCAAGAGATTTCTGTTTATGTGCATAAATACACACAAAACATGGTATCTTGGAGGGGGAGAGATATTGTATTAAACCCTCTCTCACGTGCACACACAACCAGGGGAAAACTATTCTTATAAAAACCACACATGCAATAATTCCACACTACTAAGAAAAAGTGCATAAAAACCACACGCAATAAATCCAAAACACTCAAATAACATACGTATTCACATAATCTATTTCTTCATCAAGAGCACACTGAGAGATGAATAACAAAATGGTGTAACTATGAAAGAGAAGGTGAAGCCATGCACCAAGTTCTCCACTAGCCAAGATGTTCCCATTTCTTGATTCACCACTTTGCCATGCTTCAAGGATCTTTATGTGGAGCAAAAGATCCTTTACAAAACAAGAGTGCAGAACATGAAAGGTTAACCTCTATCCCACTCATACATTCATACTCACATACATACTCTCTCTCTTTTAATGTTTAGATAGAGACACAAATAACATACCCAAATGAACATAATACAGAGACAACCATAACAACCCTTAAAAATTTGTGTTTTCCATTTCTTCTTCACTCATGCTTTGTTTTTTTTCCACCATTAACCCTTCATCTATCTTTGTCTTTCACTCTTACACATACCCATCAAATCTCAAAAAGCTTACGCCTTAACCTCCTAGTCCATCACTTACCTACTCTTTCTTTTATGGGTCTGTTGCATTTTTTATTGAACAAGAAGTATATGAGCCATGCATTTTTTTTTACCTTGTGACAAGTGCCTTGACCTTGCAAACAAAGGAATACAACTTGTTGCCTTTAGGCCAAAGATTGATGAGATCTTCCTACTTACCATTAACAATGGCACTACCTCCTTCTCTTATGGACCCTTCCTTAGATTTAGACATGAGCATATACCCAAGACACTTCACAGATCCTACACCTTGCACCCAAATGATTCATGTGCGAATGATGCCACCTCTTGAAACTTCACCATTCCCATAGTGTGGTTTTTTAATGGAAGAAGAGTAGTCTCTAGCCTCGGGCCTTGCAGCTTCTTCTATGGAAGAACTTGTGAAGATGTGTTATATATATGAGCCACTTTGGATCCAAAGCAGCAAGAACGTAAGTGGGTACTAAATTTTGAAGAACATGTGAGGATGTTTTCATGGCATTCACCATAACTATTCTTTCATAGGCTATCATAGAATATGGTGAACAAACCAGCATAAATGCATATGTTCACTATATCAGGTATACTTCCTTCTCTTTCATTTTTATGTTGTTATATTATTCATTCTAAATAATGTTCAGTAAATGAATTTTAGAAATGACATGAAAATGCCATACTTCTTATATATATAAAAACTTTCTTATCAAATAATGATCATATATTCTTTTAAATGAAAAATAATAATCAAATGCATACAAAATATTTAGTTAAATATAATTTATGGGATTTGAATAGTCCAGTTTTCGGTCTGTGTCGTTTCTACCTTTCTACTCCAATAGCGGAAAGTCGGTCTATGATCAATGTTGTCTCTTTGCTATCAATTCCACTTTTATAAAATAAATTATTCCTAAATGTCTACTTTAAAAGTTTAAATATAATTTATGGGATTTAGATAGTTTGGTCTACTGCCTGTGTCGTCTCTTCCTTTCTGCTCTAAGAGCGGAAAGTCGGTCTACGTCCAGTGTTCTCTCTTTACTATTAATCCCTATTTCATAAAATTACAAAAAACATATTTCTACGATGAGAGCTATAATTTTAACTGAATTAAATCAAATAGAACCAATCAATTTAATTATTTTATAACCAGAACTACGTAGTCTTGATTTTCTTATTGTACTTAGGGATATATAGGAGCAAGATGAACTCTTATCAGACACAAAAATAAATAATGAAAATATTTTGTTTTATTTTTAACAAATAATTTTCAGGAAATAAAAGTCCATGTTATTAGTAAGAGTATCGTTTTAATAAGGGCATACAAGGTGCTCATACCTTCCTCGATCCGTAATCGACTCCCGAGCTCATAATCTTTGCTTAAAGATCATTTTTATCCAAGTTTGACATACAAGAGAGTTTTCTAATTTTAACCGCAAAAACGTAGTGGCGACTCCAAATTATTTGGAAGAGGTTGGAATCGAGTTCGCCTCTTCCTAAGTTGCAATGTCGGTCTTCCAACTGAAATCGAGTCATGACAACAAGTATGGTGGAGTGTGGATGTATCAGAAAGACTATCAGACTACTATTGAGATTTCTGATAAGGAAGATGATGCAAATCCGGCTAAGCAAAACCAAACACCACAACCTGATGAGGCTCCTAACATGCCTCGAGAATCATTTTTTGACTTTGCTCATTTGGATGCTATGGAACAAAGTCTTAATGAGCGCACTGATAATATGATACAAGCAATGAAAGATAGGCTCATGGCTGAGTTTCAGAGACAAGAATCGGCAACCAAGGCTCAATTTGATCATCTTAACTTTCTTTTCTCGACCTTTGGTAACTTTTCTCAACCACCTCCTAGTAGCTACTCTAGTTAGGGCGATACTAAGTAGTCATAGTTAGTTTAGTTGTAAGATGTGTGTCTTTTTTGTCATTGTTGATTATGTACTTTATGACTCTATGTATTTTAATTTTTTTATCCTTTGGTATTAAATATGTGTTATCTGTGTTGTATTGACTTTTGGATATTTTGCAATGTATGAAATGGATGAATTTATGAAATACTTATGTTGATCACATTTCTATTATTCAGTGTCTTACTGTGTCTTCAATACAATTAATATAATTGTTGAATATATTCTAAGCTTTACATGTAATCCCAAGGAAAATCAAGATTTTTTCATTGAATTGTTGAAATATACATCCCTTAATTGATTACACATACATAATAGATTAGCAGAACCAAAAATTGCAATTTCAGTGAACTCAAAACATGCTTAATCGATTAAAGCCATGTATAATCGACTACGCCCATAAAATAATTGAATTGTCTCTTTACTTGCGGCTCATTTTTATATGTAATATTGCTTTTTGGTCATAGCAAAATGGGGAGAAAGATTGTCTGTATTTTGTATAGTTGATGCATTACAAGCTTCCGTAAAATAAAAAAATATCAAATGCACAAAGTGAGGGGAGCAAATTTTCAAGCTCAAATCAAATCTCAAAACAAGTATATTGTCATTCAAGAAAGATGCAAGATATGCAAGATTGGTTTATCATCATCATAAAAGGGGAGATTGTCAATGCAAGTCTGCAAGGACATGATTTTGATGAAGACAAAACTTAAAGATTGATAAAGACTATGGACAAGAACAAATCAACTACAACAACATGAAGACTCAAGTTCAAGCTTCAAGAGGATCAACAAAGCTAAAGAGTAATCTTTTTATTTTCTTAGGTTCCTAGATGCTTTGAATGGGTAGAGTCTAAATTAGGTTAACTTATTGATAAATCGCACATATTAGAATTATGAACATGATGCATATGATATATTCATTCATACATGATTTAGGTGCATCAACTTTCATACATGATTTTGATGCATTAAACTAAGTTGTACTTATATCATTTAAAAATCATGCATCATGCATTAGTTAATCATGTTAGAGATTCATGATATATTAACTAAGTATTTTCTGAAAATAGTTAATCGATCACTATAGTTAATCAATTAAGTCTTTGCAGATGAAAAACCTGTTAATCGATTAAGTACATGGTTAATCGATTAAGTCAATTTCAATTTTGAAATCTTGGATGTTTTAAAGAAATCTTAATCGATTAAGTGTCTACATAATAAATTAACACAACAAAAAAAGTTTGAAACTGAATGATATACTACTCTTTCCTATGGGAAATGAACAAGAATACAATTTTAATACACAAGAGTATACTACAAAATTTCAAGAGAGTTTTTCTAAAAACTTTTACATGAAAAAAGAGTTTTATGAATCTTTGAAGAGTTTTGTTCCAAGTATTTATCATTTCAAATATTTTCCTTTACATCTCATAATCATTTCATTTTCATACTCTGAAATTGTAAGATTCATCAAATGGTGTTTTAATTCTAAATTTAGTGTATGATGATCACATCATAGGTGCAAAGAATTATGTACACATTTACCGGTCGAGTTGTAAATGAAATGATTATGAGATTCAAACGAAAATCTTTGAAATAATGAATACTTGAAAAAACTCTTCAAAGATTCATAAAACTCTCTTTGTTCATAGTAAAAGTTTTTAGTATACTTTTTCAGAAAAAAACTCTCTTGAAATTTCGTAGTATATTCTTGTGTATCAAACCTATATTCTCGTTCTTTTGGCCATGGAAAATGATAGTTAAAATACCATTCAGTTTGAAACTGTTTACTGTTGTATTAATCGATTATGTAGAGACTGAATCAATTAACATTTCTTTAAAACATCCAAGATTCCAAAACTGAAACTGACTTAATCGATTAACCATGAACTAAATCGATTGACGAATTTCACATATGTAAAGACTTAATCAATTGACTATAACATTAATCGATTAACTATAGTCTTAATCGATTAACTGTTTTATGAAAATAATTAGTTTATATCTCATAAACCTTTAATATGATTAACTAATGCATGATGCATGGTTTTGAAATGATATAAGTTAAACTTAGTTTAATGCATTAAAATCATGTATGATTGTTGATGCAGATAAATCATGTATGCATAAAGATCTCATATGCTTCATGTTCATAATTCTAATATGTGAGATTTACCATTAAGTTCACCCAACATAGAATCTATCCATTCAAAGCATCTTAGGACCTAAGAAAATAAAAAATTACTCTTTAGCTTTGTTGATCCTCTTGAAGCTTAAACTTGAGTCTTCACGTTGTTGTAATTGATTTGTCCTTGTTCATAGTCTTTATCAATATTTAAGTTTTGTCTTAATCAAAATCATATCATTATATTCACATTTAATATTATTATTTTTCTTATTTTGATTGTCTAAAATAACACATATGACTATAAGATAGATGTGCAAAATTTTGAGTACCTAGCGTATCTCCGGATATCCAACGACCTGTGAGTAATAGATCTAGCAATATTTACATGGGTTGAGAGTGGGTTTGGTTCCTAAAATGATAGAAGAAGGTGAGTCTATATAGTCTACCCGAATTCATCTAGACCAATTAACATCCCTATCACCAAGAGACTTAGAGCAATTTCAAGATTTTATAACAAGCTGAGAATACTAGATATTTATTCACTAGCTTGAGAGAGGTCTTGCAATATTAGGAAATTCCCTTTATTATCATAACCATTTATTATTATTTGATTCATTCTATCAATTATAAAATATTGTATCTATATCGAAAATTTGTGTATGAACTTTTTCCCATAATTAGTTCAACCTCAACCTATAAATTGTAATCACCATTATAGTTTTATTAAAATAATAAAACTATTATTCCTCAATTTTCAAATCAAATACAATGAAAGTTTAGAAATACCATATATGACAAATCCGAATTAGGATCCTCTCTCAGAGAGATAAATACTTGTTTTTCCTCATGTTTTCAATGACAAAAATATAAGCCCATAGCAAATAAAAGGATAAAAATATCATTATTTTATTTATTATTGTTGTTGGGTGCCAACAAGGTAAAACACACGTAGATGAGAGAGAATAGGTGTAGCGGATCACTAATCCCACTTTTCCGATTTATGCGTAGAACTGAAAACTGTTGTAGTTAATCGATTAATACCAGGGTTAATTGATTATGAACAGTTGTATTAATAGATTATATTCAGCTTTAATCGATTATGCTAAATCTTGATTTCTTTGGAAAACAAATTTTCTCGCAATGAAACAATGATGATTACTAGTCCTTACTGCCCTAAACTGATTATTGAATATAGTATGATTATTAACGCTTAACTCAAATCACATAATACAATAACACAAAAATCAATAAAGACGAAATCGTAAAAGAGATAGGGAAAGAGAAAGTGCTCAATGATTTTTATCTTGGTTCGTTTGCGGGTCCACTTGAAAACAAGATCCATGCCTCCCCTTCTAATCTTGGGAGATTTTTCTTCACTATTGAAAAGATGTTTAGTTACAACCACTCTTCCAATACACCTAGCAAGATACTCCTTTCTTGAACCCGTTGAGCCTACACACCCGGTTTGACCAATCTAGATGCCTACTAGGATACCACACCGTTCGTGAATCTGGCCCTAGCCGAAGTATCGCTCGATCTAACACTTCCTGCTCTGCGAAGATAACCAATTCTCTAATGTGATGATTCTAACACACTATGAGAACGATCCTTGTGATTTACAAAATAAGCCGAGTGAGTTAATTGCACACTTAATGCACGGATAAACTCTGAATTCGGCTATACAATCCTCTACAGAAATCTCACAATAACCTTAAACTAAATGTGAAGTTTATGTAGGGTTTTTCAAATGAATGAAAAGATGATGACACTATGGAATGAAAAGACTTTCTCTCTTTTCTCTCTTAGAAAACTGTACAAGAAATCTTTCAAAGATAGGCAACATGCTTTGAAAATTGTAGCTCTGAGAATCTTGGGTTTTCTTTTTCTCTCAAATTTAAAACTGAAAATTTGGAAAAAATATATGCACAAGAGTTAAAATAACAGCTTTTATTTCAAACTAATTTTAACTGATGTTAATCGATTATAAACATACTTAATCGATTAACGTGCTAATGAAAAATATATTTTCAATTAAGGCTTAATCGATTATTAATCTACTTCATCAATAATAAGCCAAAAATCATGCGATGTTAGATATTGTAACTCCTTTTAATCGATTACATCAATCCTTAATCGATTAATGGATTTTAACAAGATATAATTGACTATCTATTAAGTTAATCAATTAATATATATTTGAAAATGATTTTCTTAATACATGGTAAACATTTTATATGGTGAAAGAATATGAAACATATGATTTTGAAATTAGATGATTCTTTTATGTACAAAAACCATGTATGCCTAATGCAAATGCATGAATCTTACTTATCATATATTTATACTTATATGTAATGCATCAACCTATATGTATTACATTTTTAGACTTTTGTGAGACTTCCATGTAGGATTTACCTAACGTAGACTCAACACTAGGCAAATATCTTAGGACTTCTAGAATAATAAAATAATCCTAAGTCTACATCGTTGACCTTTGTGTCTTTGGCATGTTGTTTGTTATGATGTCCACCTCTTCAAGCTTCCATTAAATTCTTTGTCTTCATCAAAACTAAGTAAGTCAATCATGATGGCATCCTTTGACTATTTGCCATTTCAATCTCACCCTTTTTGATGATGACAAACTCTAAAACAAGTCTTGTTTCATTGGCTTGGTGCTGGACAAAATGTGTTTGCAGTGGTTGAATCAGAATGCAATGCTCTCCCTCACTATTGAATATGTTTAGGAAGATTAGAATACATGGTAGAATTCGTATTAACTATTGAATATGTTTGGAAAACTCAATTTCATACAAGATTCAGAAATGGGAAACTTAGAGGATTTAGGGTTCTTGGTTGAAGTGACCCAGAAATAGCATGTTATTATGATATACTACTGTCGTTAATCGATTAATAGAGTAGTTAATCGATTAAACCATTTAAACTTTTCAGATTTTCAGACATTTGAGCTCAGGCAATCAATTAAACATCTTTTTAATCGATTAAATCCAGATGAAAATTTATTTTCAAGTTATTGGAACTCAAATTAATCGATTAAAATAAAGAACAATCGATTATTGATAGAGTTAATGCAGATTTTAGTGCAGTTTAGAGATTTCTATAGTAAGCGAGGATACTATACTTAAGGCATTAACCTAAAAGGTATATGACACACTAAAGAATCATAAAAGCATTTATGAAATCAAATTAAACATAGGAAACATGCATTCAACATATATTACATATAAGCATATTTTAAAGATCAAGAAGTGAATATAACACCTTAAAGCCAATTAGTTAAGATACTTTTTATCAAGTATGCCAAGTTTTCTGCATAATACAAAGAATGTATCCTATGTAAGGGGCTTGGTGAAAATATTTCCCAATTGCTTCGAGGTTTCTACAAATTCAAGCACACAATCACCTTTTTGGACATGATCTCTTAAAAAGTGATGCCTAATCTCAATATGCTTAGTTCTAGAATGCAGAATGAGATTCTTTGATAGATTTATGACACTAGTATTATCATATTTTATTGGTATTTTCACAAGTTTTAAACTGAAGTCTAATAGTTGTTGCTTCATCCATAATATTTGAGCGCAACACGCGCCATTGGCAATATATTCTGCTTCGGCGGTAGAAAAACAATACATGCTTGTTTCTTACTATGCCAAGATACTAAGGAGCTACCTAATAGATGGCAAGTTCCACTAGTACTTTTCCGGTCCAACTTACATTCCCTAAAGTCGAAGTCGAAATATCGTATCAAGGATAATGAGGCATCCCTAGGATACCATAATCCCATTAATAATGTTCCTTTAAGGTACTTCATAATACGTTTTACAACACTAAAGTGAGATTCCTTGGGTGAAGCTTGGTATCTCGCACACATACATACACTAAACATGATATCAGGCCGACTAGCAGTTAGATAAAGTAATAAACCAATTATGCCTCGATATTTTGTTACCTCTATAGCTTTACCTTTATCATCATTGTCGAGATAGCATGATGATGCCATAGGTGTTATTGCTTCTTTGCACTTATCCATCTCGAGCTTTTCCAATAGTTCCTTGCAATATTTTGTTTGGTGAATGAATATACCATTGCTCATATGCTTTATTTATAATCCTCGGAAGAATGTTAGCTCTCTCATCATCGCCATTTCAAAATCGGCTTTCATTAGATTAGAAAACTCTTTACACAGTAAATTGTTAGTAGCACCAAATATTATATCATCAACATAAATCTATACTAACAAAACATTATTTTCTGATTTCAATATAAAGAGTGTTGTATCAACTTTGCCCCTTACAAATCCCGCTTCTAATAGAAAACTACTCAATCTATCATACCAAGCTCTAGGAGCTTATTTTAAACCATATAACGTCATTTTGATCTTATAGACATGATTAGGATATTATAGCTTTCAAAGATGGAAGGTTAATTGACATATACTTCCTCTTGAATATAGTCAGTCAAGAAGGCACTCTTCACATCCATTTGAAAGATTTTAAAGTTCATTATCGATGCAAAGGCGAAGAACATTATGATAGCCTCCAACCTCGCAACAGGGGTGCAGGTTTCGTCATAGTCAATGCCTTCCTCTTGATTATACCCTTTGGCAACCAGACGTGCCTTATTTCATGTAATCAAAACAAATTCGTCCATTTTATTTCTAAAGACCCATTTCATGCCTATTATAGGATGATCTTTAGGTTTAGGGACCAAGCCCCATACATATATTACGTTCAAACTGGTTTAGCTCTTCTTGCATAGATATTCCTTAGTGCCCATCCTCTATGGCCTCATCTATGGTCTTAGGCTCAACTTGAGATACAAAAGCTACAAAATTACAAAAATTACACAAAGAGTTACGAGTTACCACTCATGTTGAGATATCACCTATAACCTTATCAAGCAGATGGTCTTTCTTAGTCTTCCATACCATTGGCATGTCTTGATGACCTGAACTCCTTTCCTGATCATCCTGAACTTCCTTCTCGATTTCCATGTCCTTTGTGTATACGTTCTCCATGGCACCAGAATCGTCATCACACAAACCTTTCTCTTCCCTTTTGCAGAAGACTCATCAAAATGTACATGGATAGACTCTTTAACATGCATTGTATATTTATTAAAGACTCGATATGCTTTACTATGAACAGAGTACCCCAAAAATATTCCCTCATCAACTTTTGAGTCAAATTTTCCTGAAAGTCTTTTGCCATTATTCAATATAAAGCATTTACATCCAAAAGCATGCAAGTGTGAAATATTAAATTTTCGGCCTTTTAATAAATCATTTGGCATTTTAAGTAGTGTAGGTCTAAGAAGTACTCGATTTAGTACATAGCAAGCAATATGCACTGCATCGACCAAAAAATACTTATGGACCTTGCTTTCATTTAGCATTGTTCTAGCTAGCTCCTCTAGTACTTAATTTTTCCTCTCAACAACTCCATTTTGTTGATGGGTTCAAGGAGCTGAATATTGATGTAGGATCTCATGCTTCTCGTAAAAAATTTCAAATAGGTAGTTCTCAAATTCCTCATCATGATCGCTGCGAATATAAACAATCTTATGATCAAATTGGTTTTGGAGCTGTTTGGCCAGATTTTTAAAAGACTTAAAAGCGTCACTTTTCAGAGTAAGAAACAAAGTCCATATATATCTAGAGAAATCATTAACAATTACCAATGCATAGTAGCTACCACAAAAACTCATAATTTGTGATGGTACAAACAAGTCCATATGGAGTAGGTTCAAAGGTCTTTTTGTGGATATCACGTTGTTAGACGAAAATGAAGTCTTTACTTGTTTACAGTTTTGACAAGTGTCATAGGAGTCTTTTGATTTAAAATCAAGCTTTGGTAGTCCTACAACTAAATCATGTGATGATAGCTTAGGTAGATGCTTTAAATGGACATGTGCTACTCGTCTGTGCCACAACCAAATGTTACTCTCTTTAGAGATAAAACATTTTGAAAGTAGAGTGGTGACATCATCCAAATCAATCATGTAGATGTTGTTTATTCGCTTCCCTATGAACTTAACATTATTATCCAAGCCGTCACGAATGATGTAACAATTAGAGTCGAACGATACCTAATTACCTTTGTCACACAATTGACTAATGCTCAGAAGGTTGTGCTCCAGCCCTTGAACATACAAGATGTTCTCAATAATGGCTCGTGAAACATTGCTAATCTTTCTGACACCTAGTATCCTTCCTCGATTGTTGTCTCTGTAAGTGACATAGCCTTTAACTTATAGTGAAAGATCCAAGAACTTTGATCGATCATCCATCATATGCCTTGAACATCCACTATCCAAATACCAGTGTTGTCCATATGTCCGAAGGCATACCTACAAAACAATTTACTTGCCTTGTTTAGGTAACCAAGTTATATTTGGCCCCTTCTTGTTAATAACCAAAGAATCTAGTCCTTTTTGCACCCATATATATTTGACTAGTAAGATATAGATGTATGATCATATGTGCCACAATAAAATCAAGTAGGCATGTTATGATTAAATCTAGTATGTTGTTTAGGTTTTGAGTAGTATAAGTGAACTTTGCTAATTTATCTTTCAAGTCAGAAATTTCAGCATTTATAACATCACATTGTTCACATATAGGAGTCTCAATTAACTTAGTAGAGCAAGTAATGAGGCACAAGAGTAAATAAGGTCTGGAGTTTCATTTTCTAATTTTAGTTCATTCAATTCTTCTGGCATTTTAACAATCTTATGTTCATGCAACATGATGACTCTTTTCCTATCTATAATTACTTTAGCTAGTTTCTTTAACTCCTCATGTAACTCAACAAAAACACTATAAAGTTCATCATATGTAGGAGACTCTTCAGAACATGAAGAAGTGTCAGAATATTGTACCTCATTTGTATTATCTTGATCACTTGAGCTGCCAATTTCTTGAGTGTTTGCCATTAAGCATAACTTGACGGTCTCCTTCTTATCGGATGTATTAGATGTTTTTTCATCCTTAAGAACGTCCCAAACTATATAGGCTTTCTTGGACTTGAATTCTCAGGGATTTCTCTTATCATTCTCAACTTTCTTGAGGTAGCTCGGGCATTGGTAGCGCATGTGTCCGGATTGCCTCACTCATGGCAAGTTAGGCGGTCTTTAGAAACCTTGCCCTTTCTAGTTGAGTCCCTCACCTCTTTCTTCTGAAATCGCTTGAACCCTCCTTTCTTCTTGATAAATTTACCAAATTTATGGACTAGGAGTGTCAAGGTTTCGTCATCCAGATCAGAATTGGAATATTCGTCAACTTTATCTTCTTGTTCTTGTGACGTTGTGGCTTTGATAGAGATTCCTTTTTTCTTCCTGTCTCTATCTTCATGCATGGTTAAGTGCCCTAACTCCATTTCATGCTCTTGGAGTTTGCTGAAAAGAGTTGCTAGAAGCATTGAATCTAGATCTTTTGATTCCATGATTGCTATGACTTTGGACTGTCATTTCCTGTCAAGACAATGCAATACTTTGTTAGTTAGTTCACCCTTAGCCAAATTATTGTCTAAAGCAACCAAATGATTAACTATATGAGTGAATCTTTTTTGTATTTCACATATCGATTCATTTTGAAACATTCGAAATAACTCATATTCGTGTGTTTACACATTTAGTCTTGCACGCTTAACTTCGCTCGTACCTTCGTGGGTTACTTGCAAAGTATCCCACATTTCTTTCGCATTTAGGCACTGTGAGACCCTAAAGAACTAGTCATATGATAAAGCAGAAGTAATGATGTTCTTGACCTTAAGGTTATGCTGGACTTTTCGTTTTTCTTCGTCAATCCATAAGCCTTAAGGTTTTTATTTAGGCTCACCATCCACCATGTGTAGTGGAGTAAAAGGACTTTGATTGTAGGATCATTTTAGCTTGAAATTAAGAGCTTTATAAACCAAAATTCGGTTTTGGTATTGATAGAGATTTTTAAGCTAAATTTAAGTTGTATTGTGTGTGGAAATTGGGGTAGAATTGTGGGGAAATGGAAAAGATATGAAGATGAGGCACCACAAGTTCAGAACTTGATAAGCCATTGAGATTCACCACAAGGAAGGATCGTTGATAGTAATTTAGACACCACACCGAGAGGGTGATGAGTCTTAGAACGCCACAAGAATAATGACTCTTGATAAGTTCAGGTTAAGGAGCTTAAGCTCAACTCTTAGAAATTCAATCCAATTTTACTCAAAAACAACTTAACTTTATTAATGATCAAATACATTACTTAAATAGGCAATATGCCTTGGTTGAAATAAAAAGACTAAGTCTAATTTCCTATTTAATTAAAACTTCCTAATTAATTTAGAAAATAAAATAATATCATAATTAATTAGGTAATTAAATCTTATCTATCCATGTAGCACATATCAATTTGTAACCGAGTTGCTTGTTTGACTTGGCCTTCATCTTTTGTGCATTATGTTTGGATTTGTTTGGTTGTTGCTTGTTTATAGCTGTGTGCCTTTTGACTTGGTCAATCTGGTTGGATTTGCTTATGCTAGCTGAAACCCAAGTCGTGTGACTTGACCATGTGATCTCCAAATTTTAATGCACGCAATTTGATGATTTCTAGCTTCCTTGGCAGAATTTAGGTGAAATAGGAGATCTTCAACATTATCTCTAACCCTTAGATCAAGGTAGTCAAATATCGCTGAATGGAATTAAATCTTCTAATTATCTTTAAGGATAATTTGATGAGATAATTCTGTTGATTTAATCTCTTGACCTTGGCCAATTGATCCACCTTTTCCTCCACCAATATCTTCTTCCTTGATTCATGCCAACCTTGCAACTTGAATGTTAACAAAATGAACTTCAAAGGATTTGAATCTAAGCCGTGTTCAACACTAAGTGGGGCGCCTCTTCACTTATCTCTTGGCATTATCTTCTTGCTTAAATAAAATGCTTCTTGCCTTATCTTCGTGTTGAATTAGAGTGCTCGTTAAAGATAAGATTGTGTCTCATGTAAGAATAATTTCCAAGAGCTTCTAGTCGTGCCATATGACCATGCTGGCTTGATCCCTTCCAATGTTAAACCGATCGTGTAAAGAATCTTATGTCTACGTGAACTATTTGGCCACTAATGGACAATGTTACAATGAATTTAAATAATTAAATTCCCACCCCTATTACATGTAGAAATAAAATACTTTGACATAAAATGAAATAAACTTCCTAAGACTTTTAACTAAATCATAAGACTGCCTATGATAATAAATTCTCATTCATTTAATTCAATGCAATTAAATTTAAACTAAACTAAATAAATCCTAAAATCCTAAGGACATAAATGTCCTTTACTGATCAGGTGGCTCACCAGGGTGAATGGTGTCTTTTGAGAGCTTGTCCTTGGATGGTTTGGACCTTGCCCTAGTCCTAGGGATCCCTAGGTCTTGAGTGACCCTTGAATTGAAAGGTACCCCTAGTGGGTTTACATCACATTGACAACGAATTCCCAAATCTCTGTGTCGATTGCTTCAATAAAGATCCTCATACTCACTTTCAAGTAGGCGTACCCCTCGCCACTAAATATCGGAGGGCAGTTGATGGATGCACCATCACCACCGAAAGGGTTAGTGCAACCCATAGTGAAACTCCCTAGGATCAATGAATAAAGTGGTAGAGCTAGCACCTTTGTACTAGCTCTGATACCACTTGTTGGGTAACAATAAGGTAAAACACACCTAGAGGGGGGTGAATAGTGGATCACTAATCCTACTTTTCCGATTTATGCGTAGAACTGAAAGCTGCTGCAACTAATCGATTATTATCAGGGTTAATCGATTATGCACAGTTGTATTAATCGATTATGTTCAACTTTAATCAATTATCCTGAATCCTGATTTCTTTGGAAAACTGATTTTCTCGCAATGAAACAATGATGATTACTAGTTTTTACTCCCCTAAATTGATTCTTGATTATACTATGATTATTAACACTTAACTCAAATCACAGAATACAATTAACACAAAAATCAATAAAGACAGAATCCTAAAAGAGATAGGGAAAGAAAATCTGTTAAATGATTTTTATCCTAGTTCGTTTGTGGGTCCACTTGCAAACTACATCCAGGCCTCCCCTTCTGATCTTGGAAGAATTTTCTTCACTTGCAAACTACAAGCACTCTTCCAATACACCTAGAAAAATACTCCTTTCTTGAACCCGTTGAGCGTACACGCTCAGTTTGACCAATCTAGACGCCTACTAGGATACCGCACCGTTTGCAAATCTGGCCCCAGCCGAAGTATGCTCGATCCAAGACTTCCTGCTTTGTGAATATAACCAATTCTCTAATGTGATGATGCTAACACGCCATGAAAACAATCTTAGTGATTCACAACATAAGCCGAGTTAATTGCACACTTAGTGCGTGGATAAACTCTGAATTCGGCTCTACAACGCTCTACAGAAATCTCACAGCAACCTTAAACTAAATGTGAAGTTTATGCAGGGTTTTTCAAATGGATGAAAAGATGATTGCACTATGAAAATACTTTCTCTCTCTTCTCTCTTAGAAAATTATGCAAAAAATCTTTCAAAGATGAGCAAGATGCTTTGAAAATTGCAGTTCTGAGAATCTTGGGTTTTCTTTTTCTCTCAATGTAAAACTGAAAATTTGTAAAAAATTATGTACATGAGTTAAAATAACAGCTTTTATATTAAACTAATTTTAACTAATATTAATCGATTATAAACATACTTAATCGATTAACGTGCTAATGAAAAATAATTTTTCAGTTAAGGCTCAATCGATTATTAATAAGCCAGAAATCTTGTGAGGTTAGCTATTGTAACTCCTTTTAATCGATTACATCAATTCTTAACCGATTAACGAATTTCAACAAGATATAACCGATTATCTACTAAGTTAATTGATTAATATATATTTGGAAATGATTTTCTTAATGCATGATAAACATTTGTATGATGAAAGAATATATTTGAAAATGATTTTCTTAATGATGTTAAACATTTTATATGATGAAATAATATGCAACACATGATTTTGAAATTAGATGATTCTTTTATGCATAAAAACCATGTATGTCTAATGCAAATGCATGAATCTTACTTATCATTTATTTATACATAGATGTAATGCATCAACCTATATGTATTTCATTTTTAGACTTTTGCGAGACTTCCATCTAGGGTTTACCTAACCTAGACTCAACACTAGGCAAACATCTTAGGACTGCTAGAATTATAAAATAATTCTAAGTCTACGATATTGACCTTTAGGTCTTTGACATGTTGTTGATTGTGATATCCACCTATTTAAGCTTCCATTAAACTCTTTGTCTTCATCAAAACTAAGTAAGTCAATCATAGTGATATCCTTTAACTATTTACCATTTCAATTGTATGACACTTATCTCTTTAATAATAGAGAGAATCGTTACTCTAAAAGACCCAATGAATATAGAATGATATTATTCTTCACGACCAACTCCTATTTCACCATAATTATTACATCCTCCATTTCTTGAAAGTAAATTAACAAATAAAAAAATGTATACATTATACATATCCTTTCCGCCATCAAAATATAATTATAAAAAACATCTTAAATTTACACATGCTGTGTGGAAAAGGAAAGATCCAAATGGCATTAACCGTTACATTGTACTCCACAAAGTATCAGGGAAATCTATGGTGAGAAAATATTATAGTGCCACCATTATTGTATAATTTTCTTTTTCATATTTTGCCTTTAATACTTTTTAATTTCTACAAGAAAAACTTTATAATTATATGTGTTACCATCATTATATTAACCACTCTCTCACCTTAATTTGACAATTAAAATAAAGACAAAGAAATATAATATAAAGTTCACCCAACAAAAATTACAATATAAAATATATTCAATACAAAAAAAACTAATTCACTAAAATAAAATATATAAAACTTAAATACTTGACATCTATATTTATACTATATATAAAGCCAAAACTAGAAATAACTACTATGACATAATTGTTCACATTTCAAAATTACTCTTTTGTAACCCTCCATTATTAGTAACAATCATACACTTCCAAATATTATTTCTATGTTTTTCACACTACATCACTATTTTTCCACACATTTTTTTATTTTTATCTTTTAATTTTCAATTCTATATTTGATTAATCTTCTTACATCTTTGGTCTATAGTGAATTTCTATGCAACATTTCTTATATTAAATTCTATTTTTTTAAAGAATGTAGCACCAAAATAATACATACCAAAAAAATAATAAAATGGGTCGATAGGTACGAAGTGCTAATCAACATGCTAGTCTATACATCTATACATAAAGGGAAAACATGGTTAACTACAACAATGGTATAATTTTCATTTTCCTATTTTGCCCTTAATACTATTTAATTTCTACAAAAAAACCCTATAATTATATATAACCATCACCAACATATTAACCATACTCTTACCTTAATTTGATAATTAAAATAAAGAGAAAGAAATATAATATAAAATGCACCCAATAAAAATTACAATAAAAATTATATTCAATACAAAGATTATTCTGATTTACCAAAATTAAATATATAAAACTTAAATAATTACATCTATATATCTTCTGTACTATATATAAAGGGAAACATTGTGTAACTTTGTCTAATTTTTGTTTTCCTATTTTGTCCTTAATACTTTTTAATTTCTACAAAAAAACCTATAATTATATGTAACCATTACCAACATATTAACCACTCTCTCACCTTAATTTGATAATTAAAATAAAGAGAATGAAATATAATATAAACTGCACCTAATAAAAATTACAATATAAAGTATATCCAATACAAAAATTATTCTGATTCACCAAAATAAAATATATAAAACTTAAATAATTGACATTAGAAAGTAAAAATGTAGGTCGGCAGACATGAAGTAATTTGTCGTGACAGTAGTTTAAATAGTAATAGATATATAACAACCGCATAAATGGTTCATTTCACTCTGAATTACATATATAAAGTTATAAAAATGCACTGTACCATTAAATGGCCAATAAGCAACTTTATACTCTAGAAATAACATAGAAGCTAAACAAACAAAACACAAAACCACACATGAGGAGAGTCAACAGTCCTCAATCTCCTCTCAACTAAAAGATAATGCTTTATTTAAGCCAACACAGTTTCATCAACTGCACTCCTGCATTTAGCATCATTGTAAAGGATAATCAATTACATTTTTTTAAAGAAATCGGGAGCAATATTTTTGTCAAGAGTTGAGACATTAAGTAACAACATGGATGCAATCATTTTCCTTTAAATAAGAAAACATCGAATAATAGACATTAAGGGTTTATGTGCGAGTTGGTGTTTGGTAAGTGATGAAGCGAAGAAAAAGGCTTTGGAGTCGTGCATTATTTAAAATTGCAAACACATCACGTGATGCGACTGCAATATTGTGATTATAATAACTGCTACAATTGCATTTTAACACAATTATAGTGTGACACCGAATCACAAGGATATGACTGCATTGTACTACAACGTAACTTTATTGGACCTCATTTGTACCCTTGGGCCATATAGAGTTGAAAAACATTTTTTGAATTACAAAAAAAGTTTGTATTACTGCAATGATTGCACTTACGGGAACCATGATCAATCATAATTGCAACCGCGGTTTAAAACAACGAAACTATGAAATACACTTGTTTGAGAGTTGTTTTTTGAGGAGAAATGTTGAAAAAAGGAAGACTTGAGAATCATCTCACAATTATATTTTGTGGCTCAAATATTTTTCTTTTGTTACTGTTTAAAAATAGAATCACAAATAGACCACAAAAAACATATAGTCCTTATATAGTAACTAATGTTCATAACAAACATCCAAATTCCAAACTTCATGCACATGCACAAAGAATATTGTTATATAATAAAGTTTAAAAGTTATCAGGTATTAGAAGGCATCAAAAAATGGAACAAGCATAATAGAGGATTGCAAGAAATTATATAAAACTTACAGTAGGGTAAGATTTTCCATAGCTGGCTATCACCTTTGTTCCACTCCCGAAGGACTAAAGTAGTGCCTTCATTCACAGATCCAAAGTTTTTATCGCCATGATAAGCATCCAAATTCAGACGAATATTATTCACCATCCTTACAGCTATATTGCCATCATCCATATCTCTACTTTCAGTCCATAGAACAGACTCATCAAGAAAGTCTGGATTGTAAGGTATCAACTTAACCTACAAAAGCCGGAGGAAGTTAGAGGGGGGATGAATGTGGTTGCCATACAACATTGCTATTATATCAAAACCAAAGGATTTCTCCTTATATTTAAAGGTTAATGAAGCAAATATCGGGATACGAGTATCAAACACAACATGTATATGATAAAACGATAAGCATAATTTTAAAAATTACATGATATGATACATTTTGGATATGCATATTAAATACATAAAACATACTAAACTTATAATTGTTGTTATGAAGTTTTTAACAGAACATAGTCTATAGAAATTACTAAAATGAAATTGAAAATTATATTATAAAATGTAACTGTTTAGGGTTAACAAATAGAAATAATATGGATGTCAGTTTAATCTTTGATTATCACTTTCGTAAGACATTTTTTCTTTCTTCTATATGTATTAAAGTATCTACAATTTCACTTAGGTATATTAAATATTATGTTTTTCTCTTTTATTGTGTAGAGTGTTTTTTTAGAAAGACATTTTAAGATTACCAGAAGGTATCTAAAAGAATCAGAATTATAATTTATTTAATTTTTAAAAATAATTTTAATAATCCATGTACACATATTAATAAGTATCATTGATATCAAATACTAAATAACACATTATACAACTCAACCACAAATTTTTTAAATCCATAACAATATTCAAAGCACTCCACTATATCAAATTTTGTAATTGTACAAGAACAAGCTTTATTCTCAGGGCAAGGTGGAGTTTTAAAAGAGCTAAAGAATATTCTTTTTCAATACAAAAAGTTTTAGGGGAGCAGACAAGGTTAAAAAATATTCGTTTTCAATACAAAAAGGTTTAGGAAAGGACATAAGGTTAAAAAAATACTACAAGCCTCAATGATATCTTATAATGGTACTTACATATGACCTCTGAATAGAAGGTTGATTGAACAGACCACAACCACAACCACCCAAATGCAACAACTCTGGTAATTTGTGCATCTGAACAACACAACTCATGCAATTATAATCATATAGCTCCAAGAAACTCATTATTAAGTTAATGACTACATAGACATTCCCACTTGCTTTTATTTTCAATAGTATAGTCAACCTGATTCAAATATTAAATTACACCATAATTTTATTGGACTGTATTTATGTTGCATGTTAAAGATAACTCATTCTTATATATTTTTCGGTTATGGTAGTTATGATTAGTTTTACTTTAAATTGTAGTTTGGGTTCTAAGCAACTACCAATTTTTCTTTTGTATAAATTCTCTATACTTTGCTGTTGTGTAGAATCAATTACAATAATAAAAGTTCAATAGATTTTCTTCTCTTTTGCTCTTTCAATTCTATTCTTTTCATTCTTGCATGATTGCTAACAAACTAAGACTGCATAAGACCTCACAAGGCTGAATCGAATTCACAAATATTTTTTAATCATAAAATAATTAACACTACAATGGTTGTAATCTTTATAGCAACGGCCGCAATAACTATAATCACAATAACCACAACCGTAATTTAAAATACCGGACCAGGACAATATAATTTGTGTAATCCTAAATCAAGCCACTAGTCAACAAACAGAAGTATATGTTACATATACACATTTGTTGGATCCTGCAAGCAAAACTCAAACGAGAAAGGAAAATGTTTCCAATCAACAAAGTGAGACTCAAATTTTTAGGATCAAATTTTTAGAAAGAGATCTTACTGGACGAGTGGCACCTATGGAATGCTTAATAGCCTCACCAGTGGCTTTGTTGACCAGAGAAAAAGCATGGCACCCTTCTGAATCCTTCATCCTTGTGCTGTGCTTCTCATCCTTGTACCAATGCTGCAACAAAACAATAATCAATTACAAGAACGGAGTGCAATAAATTCAGGTGCATCTTTGACAACCACATCTGGCTCTATGGTATTTTATAAGTATATAGATAATATTTAAGAATTATATTTTGGTGTATGCAAACAAGCACAAAATTAAAGACTGAATTTAGTCATGCCAAAATGGAAAAATAACCTTAACTAGTTTCTTCTCATATGCTGATCGAACTACTCTATTCAGGGACAGCTAGACATGTTTGCTTTATCGATTATTATTTTCTTTTAGTCTAATTTGATATTTAAGAGGTTTAGGCGTTTAGGGTGATAGCAAAGTTATTTGTCCAATGACCTGCATGTCATGGATTAGAATCCTCTTATGGAAACATCATCTTGTGAGTGTAAGGTTGTGCAAATATACCTTCTAAAAATGTGATTAGGTGACATCCTTGTACACGGTGACATTTTTTATCTGAATTTGAGTATTAACAAAAATAATAGTATCTTTGAAATTTGGGTAAAGTAAATTTTTGATGTAGACACATTACCTGATGCTCATCACTGGGATCAGAAGTTGCAAGAGTTACCTTACCATGGCGAATGGTAAGAGAGTAATTTGGAGCAGCTTTGCAAACAACCCTAATAGTGGATTTCTTAGAGAGACCAACAAAGCCACTTTGATGCCTGATATGGTTTAAATCATGGGCCTCATGTGGGTGTTTGCCATGATCTTTGTGGATTAATTGAGCATCTGACTCATTTGGATTTGGTGGAGGGGGAGTAAAGGGATTGAAATCTTGTGCCACATGTTTCTTTTTGGGATGACCTTTGTGGAATACTTGAGCCTGTGGATGATGTGGGTCTGCAGGAGGAGGAGGAGCAAAGTGATTGAAATCTTGAGCCACATGTCCCTTTTTGACATGATATTTGTGGAATACTTTAGCTTGTGGTTGATGCTGAATTGGTGGTGGAGGAGGAGGAGGGGGAGGAGGAGCCAAGTCTTTGAAATATTGTGTTGCATGTCCCTTTTTGACTTTACCTTTGTGGAATACTTGAGTTTGTATTTGATGCTGAATTGGTGGAGGAGGAGGAGGGGGAGCAGGAGCAAAGTGATTGAAATTTTGTGCCACATATCCCTTTTTTACATGACGTTTATGAAATATTGGAGCCTGTGGTTGATACTGATTTGGTGGAGGAGGAGGAGGTGGGGGAACAGGAGCAAATTGATTGAGATTTTGTGCTACATGTCCCTTTTTTACATGACGTTTATGAAATATTGGAGCCTGTGGTTGATACTGATTTGGTGGAGGAGGAGGAGCCATGTGATTGAAATTTTGTGCCATATATCCCTTTTTTACACGACCTTTATGAAATACTTGAGCCTGTTGCTGATACTGATCCGGTGGAGGAGGAGCAAAGTAATTGAAATCTTGGACCAAATGTCCCTTTTTCACACGACCTTTGTGGATGGGGAGCTCCATTTTTGTCTTTGTTGTTGTGATGTGCTCAAAATTGCAAGTAAGAATGGATGTGCTAACTGGTTAAGCTTTTTATACATTTTAAAAGCTTATGGATGATGACAGGATGATTTTTCCCAAAATTTTCCATTCTTATCTCAAACCAATCCAACTTCACAAAATAATATTAAAATATTAATTTCAGTTTTTATAATTTTTATTTTAAATAAATGGAGCTTTATCATTAACTTGGTACACCAATTGAGACATGAATAAAAACATGTAATTCCATAAGATTGATTAAGATACCATGGTTTGATTCAATTGGTTGATAATTTTAGAATATGGTAGGCAAAGCTACCACATCCCTAATAATTTAATAATGTAGAGGTACTTTGCAAAACGCGGTGCGTTTATGCTTTTGCCAAAATCAGTTTTCACAATTATTCATTGAATAAATCAATTTACAAAATTTTAGTCAATATTACTTCCCCATCATTCAAGTATTTTTAACTTTTTTTAATATTGTCATTTTAAGAAAATAGCATAGTTATATGCTCTTATGGTTCTGAATTGAAATCTCCTCAACTAGAACTGATTTTCTTTCTTTCATTTTTCTATCGCAGCTTGTATTTTTTTAATCAAATGATTATCATGTCTTAACTTGTACTCTAAAAAGCTATAGGAATCTATTTTTTATGGACTTTCACACTAACAGATTTCATTATTATCTAACTATATATATATAGTGGGTGTCTCTCACTAACATGGTGATTCCTTAAGTCAAGGTTCCATGTGATTTCTACATATAAATTATTTCATTATATAGGATGCACAATACAACATTTTTGTCCTACCGCAACGGTTAAAAACCGTTGTCTAATATTAAAAAATTGTTGTTTTTGTCATAGACAACGGTTTTTTAACTGTGGT
Source organism: Lupinus angustifolius (assembly GCF_001865875.1). Classification (NCBI taxonomy): domain Eukaryota; kingdom Viridiplantae; phylum Streptophyta; class Magnoliopsida; order Fabales; family Fabaceae; genus Lupinus; species Lupinus angustifolius. The sequence continues at coordinate 425,570 of NC_032009.1, read as the reverse complement.
AGTCTAAGGCGTTGCCTTTTGTTTAGGCAACGGTTTTATGACATATGGCAACATTGTACAAAAACCGTTGCCTTTGTAATTGACATGGGCAATGGTTTTTCACTTTACAAAGACTATGGTTTTTTGACCGTAGCCATTATAGGAAACTCCTAAAACCGTTGCCTATAATACTTTATAAAACACTTGTAAAACTGTTGTCAATGATAGTTTATAGAATACTTATAAAACTATTGTCAATGATAGTTTATAGAACATTTATAAAACCGTTGCCTATGTTTACATTAATAAACAAATCAACACTCCAAACCGTGGCCTATATTCAACACCTAAACATAAACTAACTCTGCTTATATAATATACACTTAGAAGGTGCTAACCCTGTATATAGTCATAAGCTGCAATGCAATATGAGAAATTATTATATACCAAAAGAGTACAAACCAAATCAACAAAAATCTCTCATATACCATTACAAAGGTCCAACCCAATTATATAAAATCGTTTAATAATAATCTCCAAACTAAACTCTATCTCTCTATAATTTTACAAACCTTAAGGTACTCATCCATATATATCCTAAGCAAGTAACTGAAAAACAATGAATTAGTGATTGTTTTGATAGATTTAGATATACTAAAATTTAGCTGAACCATCCCTTTTGAGAGCCATAATACTTTATCAACCAGCTGCAACAACGTCAACTCTAATACTTGAATCCAGTAGTTGATTCAGCTTTGCATAAGAATTGTTGGGTTTCTTGTCACAATAACCATTCTCTTCCTATGCACTTCTATCATTACACCCACAGTTCTTATTAACCATGATAGTATTCCACATAATCATCAAAATCCAACAATTCACTCGCCCTACAATTTAGCACTGATCTTTGGGTTCCCATCCTTAGCTCCTACAAAGCCCCACGAACCACGAGAACCCATCTTGAATGTCAGAGGCTTGGCTCTGTCTCTCCTTCTTGTAACCTGAAGAGTATGGATCATTCTTATGTTAGTGAGTGGGAATTATAGAGCAACCTAACAGTACCAAATAATTCCCACTTTAGCAACAACATATGACCAGTAGTGTCAAAATTAATAATACATAATAGCTAAATAAACTGCTAATATTCCATTAGCAAAATGATGAACGAACATTCAACTACAAGGAACAATTGTACATTAGAAACATATAGATGATTAAAGTTTAAGATCTAACACACTTACATTCTCTTTGAGAATAAGTGCCTAACCTAATTCAACCAAACGTTCTTAAAAATAATCACAAGAATAAATTGAATGTTAGAAAAGTAACATTGACATTCAAGGTTTTCGAATATACCAATCATGTGACAGTTTTAGTAAGATATATAATAAATGGAACTAACCAAAATATTTTCCCTACTAACCATCTTTTACTGCATCAGCACAATATTATTATATTCAACAAATTTTAATTACAACAGGGCCAAAATAAAATACTACCAACTACCAACTACTAGACTAATCAAAAACTAATATCCTACATCTAGAAGCCTAGAAGATATTATTTATACCTTGTGATGAGCAAAATTGATGTGAGAAGGGTCCGAGACATTCTCCATGAGAGTATCATAGCCATAGAACAGATCACGCTAAATGTTCACTGTAGCAAACTCTGGTTTTTCAAAATCATCAGGCAACCTACACAGAGTAAAAAAATTAAAACTAAAAACACATTTTAATATAATTTTACCTAACACTTAACCAACTCAATTAAACAAAACTTATTTATGAACATATAAATATAATTTCAGTAAACTAATCAGAATTGATTTAAAACAATTACAATGGAGGTTTGGATGCATTAACTTTCTCCCAATTTCAAAAAATGAATAAATAGAATAGAGAACGGTTTTTTTATAATGGTTAAGGCTACACTTAAAAACTTGTTGTCTATTTACAATTTAATTGACAATAGTTTAAAAACTATTGCGTAATATACTGTAAGACCACGGTTTTCAAACCATAATGAATAAATGTAAAAATTAGTAAATAAGACAACACTATTAAAAACCGTGGTGTAATATTCAGTAAGACCACGGTTTTAAAACCATTGAAAATTGAGGCGTTGTCGTAGGTTAAAAATGTATTAGTAATGATAGTTCATTATACTAATTAATCGGATGATAGTGAAGGGTCCATGTGGTTTCTCCCTAATTAATTACATTAATTTTCGTCAAAATAGATTATTTTATAATACTAATTAGCAATTTGAGTGATAGTCTAGTATATATGCATGTGTTTCCTTAAAGTGACAAGTATGACCAAGGGAGTAATACTTTATCGAGCATTGACTCTAACATGGGCTGAGATAGACTCTTAAACATAGACAACTTCCAAATACAAGACCCGTGTGGATATTTATATATATACTTTTCAAATATAATAAATAAATATTTATATATACCATAACAAATAGAGTTATATATGAACATGACAAAATATTTTCCTATAAGAATGAGTCTCACAAAAAAAAAATACTAAGACGTATCACATATTATAGCACGTAACTTCTTTAAAAATATATTACAACATACGGAATATCTCTAATTTTTAATTTGCATTCACATTTACACTTTTATAGTTGTTAATGTTAGAATTTAACTATGATGGGTGATTAACCAATTTTCTAAGCATCTTGAACTCATAATTCTCACACATATAATAAAAAAGTGATGAATACATACATGAATCTATGTTTTGAGGACTATATCTTGTGATATGCCTTAAAAGAGATATAGTATAATGATCTTCCTAAACCAAATCATGAGTTCCTCAAATGAACTTTCGTTTTCTCTTGATGGAGGGAATGAAAATTTAGTTGTAATTTTGTTATATTGGGGACCACAATAGTTCATGATGCATTTGCATATATAATTCTCTTTATCCCATATATGTGTTTTTATGTTCACTCATTAAACTCTTATCAAATATTAGTTTGTTTTAGAAATCTTATTATTTGTCAAAATTAAAACACTTATTTTATATCTCTTTAAAATAAATAATTAATATAATTATTAAATATATGATTCCTTCATTAATTAGAAATTAACTTTTTAACATTTATATAATAAAATTTTAAAAACACTATACTTGTGCGAGTGAAATGTCTATGTACTGTCAATATAAATATTTATAGATTGTTAGTATATCATTCTCCACATATTTATATTCTTTTTTAAAGAATCAATAATATTAAAAGCAATTGATAAATGATGAATGATGTATACAACTTATACACTTCTACTGTATATATTTTTTCTCTATAAAGCCGTGTAGGAAAAGCGTGTGAAGTGCTAAAAATATAGTTTAAAATTGGACACAAAGCAAGAGGTCTCCAACGCATTTCGAGAGATGTCATACATAATGTTGGACGTTTGTAAAATGCACTATGATTATTATGGTTAACTTAGTTTATCTCGTGTGATAGTCTTATTTACTTGAGATGATATTACATATTATGTGAATTAGTAAATATTATTGCAGTCAACTTGTTGTATCATTTGCCAGCCATAACATTATATCATTGGAATAATATTACATGTTATTTGAAAGATACAATATAATAGTAATAATGAAATGTGAAAAATCAGTATTATATTATATTAATTATAAGATGATATAATATATATTTATCACATATTAGTAGTATATAGTATACATTTATTTGTTCTCTATTATAAGGGGGTTAGTTTTGTTAAAAAAATAGTTGACATATTTCTCCTCATTTTGCCCCTGCTAGGTACTCAAATTTAAAGTTTATTTCTTATAATTTTCAATTAGTTTTAAATCTATACATTAATACTATTATATAGGATTAGATTAAAGTTATAAATTAATTGATGTTATTTTGCTTCTTCCATATCCATTACAATATGTTACACATATTTGGTTGTCATGCTTATGTACATGTACCTAGTGATGAACGATCTAAACTTGATCATAAGTCAAAGATTTGCATCTTCATAGGATAAATCAAAAGTGTGAAGGGGTTCAAGTTCTGGGATATATAATTTCTAGAAAAGTGGTGTTGATCAAAGATATAGTGTTTGATAAAGATTTCATGTTCAAAAATTAGTTTTGATAGACGTGCCATACCTAATTGAGAGACTTTGAGATTAAATATGATTCCAATGAGCAGCAAGACAGTTCAAGTGAAGAAAACGAAGGAATCATGCACTAGTTCATATCAAGAACATGATAATTTTCAAGCAGAGAATTCTGGTGTACAGGAGTATCTACTTGACAGAGATATGAATAAAAGTCCTATCAAACCTCCATAGAGATATGAGTTTGAGAATATGACTTCAGTTGCTCTCCATACTAGCTCAGGAGATCCATGTACTTTTAAAGAAGTTATAAATGATTAAGAGAAAGAATAATGGTTGAGTGTCATGATAGAGGAAATATAGTCTTTACAAAATAACCAAACTTGGGAGTTTCTCTCGTTGTCCAGACAAACGTGTAGTTGGGTGCAAGTGGATCCACAAGAGGAAGCTTAGAAAATGATGGAAAAAGTTCAATGTTCGTCTTGTTGCAAAAACGTATTCACAATGAAAGGTGGTCAATTACAATGAGACATTCTCCTCAATGGTGAGACATACTTCTATCATGGTAGTGCTTGCCTTGGTAGCCATAATGGATATGTATTTAGAATAGATGGATATGAAGACTGCCTTTCTCCATGGTAGTTAGTGAAAAAAACTTATATGACACAACCAAAAGGGTTTTGTATAGTTGGACGAGTCACTTGGTTTGCAAGTTGAAAATATTTTTATATGGGTCGAAGTAATCTCCTAGATAGTGGTACAAGTGTTTGACATTTATAAATTGAAGCTTGGTTATAAACACTATGAGTATGATTATTGTGTTTATGTGAGAAGCCTTGATAATGACTATTTTATTTTTCTACTACTTTATATTGATGACATGTTGATTATTGTTAATCATTTGAGTAATATCAATGTGTTGAAAGTCATGATGGGAAATGAGTGTGACATGAAAAACTTAGGGCTGCTAGGAAGATTCTTGGGATAGAGATTCACAAGGACATGGGAGCTAGAAAATTATAGTTCTCCTAGCAAAGCTATGTTGAAAAGATCTTAGACGAATTTGATATGAGAAATACTAAAGTAGTGAGCACTCCGTTGCAAATCACTTTAAGTTTTTCCTAAATTAGTGTCCAGACTGAGATGAAGAGAGGAAGTACATAGCAAAGGTTTCATACGCTAGTATAGTGGGCTTCTTGATGTATGCTATGGTTTCTACTAGACCAACTTGGTACAAACAGTTAGTCAAGTACACAAGTACATGTTTCTAGAGAATCAACATAGGGAAGCAATGAAATGACTTTTCATATATTTGAAGAGGAATACAAGTCTCGGTATCATATTTGGAAACCAACAGAGTAAGCCTTCAGTTGTTGGTTACATTGGTTTGGACTATACATGAGACTTCGATGATAAAAGGTCCACAATATGGGTTGTCTTTATCCTTGTAAGAGGACCAATTTTGTGGAGATTATCAGTGCAGTCTATTGTTGTTATATCCACAACTGAAGCAGAATACATGGTAGTTGTTAAAGCTTCTAAGGAATCCATGTGGCTTATGGGGCTGATAAATGAATTAGGCATTAAGCAAGGTGGAGTTTCGCTGCATTGTGACAGCCAAATTTTCTTCTTCTTGGCGAAGTACTAGGTGTATCATGCTAGGACCAAATACATTGATGTGAGATTTCACAAGATCAGAGAGTTGGTGCCTTGTCGGCATATACTATTGTAGAAGGTTCACACTTCAGAAAATGTAGCTGATATGTTAACCAAGCCGATTACCATAGAAAATTTCAGTCATTGCTTGAGCTTGTTGAACATTCACTAATACTAGACTATAGATCGCCCCAATCCATCGGCAGAAGATTGAGATTGATGATATTCACTAAGGTAGAGATGTTGTGCAACGACTCATTTCCATTGGATCGGGCCTTTCGCCATATAACAGCAATACAAGTTATAAGTTTGGGCTAATGTAAAAAGGTTGGGGTAGATGAGTAAATATTTATGTGTTATGTAAACCTAATGTAGACAAGTAAAAGGAGAGCAATAACCACTAACACAAATCATTATTCTCTAATACATACTGTATCCTCTCAACGCTCATGGAAATGTAGACATAAATTATTATTCTGTGTTATTATTTTTTATCCTTATTCTCTTTTACTATTTGATTACTCTCTTACTCCCAACAATTTTTCTAATCTTAGAAAGTCAAATTCAATGGGAAATGATATATTTTCATGAAAGGATTTGCAAAATAATTAAAGTAATGATGAACCAAAAGTAAAAATTTCCTTTGTACTAAAATCATAAAATAAAATCATATGTCTCTTCTATTATCACAAAAAAAAAAATCTGCATAGTAAAACTTGCAAATTTGTACAAAACTTATTTTTAAACTGATACAGTGTTCTGCCGCCATTGATGACAGATTTATGAGGTTTTGGTGATGGAAGAAAAGGAAATTAAGTTTCATTTTTTATTGGAGGGAAATGAAGTTTAATTCTCATACAACGAATCTTATATACAAGTTGAGTGGTTGGAGCTGTAACCATGCTTAAGGGACAAGTGCCCCACTTAATTTAAATATAATGCTAGCTCATGGAAAGCTAATAGTCAATGGAGTCAATCTTAAAATACATAAGACGAAGACCATAAAAGGTTTAAATTATGTTTATGAGTATTTAAATAATGATTTTCATTTTTTGGTGTAGCTAAAATTTGTTGAGACATGTGAACATATACATATAGGTATATTTGTTTAAGAGCACAATCACTCAAACTCAAGTTAGACCACTTAATGGATGACCCCTTTTGTTGGATAGATACTAAATATAAAGACACTAAAGATTAAGAGCATGTGTACACTTATATCTTATCATGGTTCACCCACACATTTGCAACGTCCCGTCCTTGCAATATTTCACTCTAACAGATTATATTACAAATTTTACAAGTTAACCTAGCATCTTTAGGCACAAAGAGTTTTTCTTCACTTTCGTAACAAGTCTCTTTAGACTCATTATTGCAATGCTCTTTGTTATCCAAGTCTCTTCACACTAGTTGCTGAACTCTGATTCTTAACTATTAGGGTGTGATATATAATTAAGCCTACGGAAGATTTTGAAGTACCACAAGGTAACAAAATAATGAGGACTGAATTGAGTTTGTTAACTTATTTGAAAACATGCATTTTCAAATATAGTTTATTTTACAAGCAATATATAGAACGTTAAATAAAACAATTTGAAAGGTTAACTTCCTCAACATAAACTCCTTGCAGTTATAAATAAACAAAAGTTCTAAAGAGATAAGGGATATGAGAAGATATACCTGAGATTTATACTTGTTCACTCAAACTAAGCTACGTTCATCCTCTCCAACCTTGTTGCTATCACTATTTCGTAGGTGCAATGAGAAAAATATAAATAATACAATGGAACCACTATCGATGTTTTTAAGAGTTTTTTTTTTTAAATGTGTTGTTTTATTCCGGCCCAAAAAATATGAAGATATGTTTTTTCGATATAATTACAAAAAAATACTAATTATATAAAATTTTCAATTTATATATAATTATATATTTATAAGTAATTATTAATTATATATGAAATCACTCGACCTGACCGAACAATTTAAGTATTTAAACCGGTTAAATCTAATACGGTATCTCTTCTAGTTTCTGGTTTGATATTCAATATGGCTTCACAACTTTAACTAGTATAAAATCAATATATTATTGGTGTCTTTTAATTTTATTCGTACAATTTTCAAACAGAAATCACATAATATATATTTAGTGTTATTCTTAATGTTCAATACCAACTTTTGGAAAGAATCTAAGTGTTATGGTATCTAAATATAAAGGAATTGAAAAACACTATACCAGTTGAAAAGGCAAACATTAATTGAGTGTAAGAATTGTACTTAATAATTCATGATTATCATTCCCTTTCTTTTGATAAACTTTATTGAGGTATCAATATGTTCTTCATTTATACTTTTATTGTGGCATGTCAAGTAAAAAATGGTGTTGGATAAGAAGGGTTCTAATACACCTAAATGGGGTGAATAAGTGGTTTGGTTGACAATTAAAACTTTTCGATTTAGGAAGATATTCGCTGATTTTACCATGTTTTAATCGATTAAAAGATCACTTAATCAATTAACAATATTCTCAAGTTAATCGATTAACTACATACTTAATCGACTAAATCGATTAGTTTCTTGACAATCTTTTGTTCTTGATATAATGAAATGCAATGATCAATCTGTTCTTACATGCACTTTAACAATTCAATTAATATGATCAATCATCGGAATCAATAATGCAACAATCCTAATATGAATTCAATTCAAGATAATGGAAATTGATAATTACATAAATGTAAAAGATTAGGGATAAGAGAAATTGACATAATCGATTTTATCCTTGTACGATTGTCAACCATGAAATCTACACCAAGTCCTCCCCTTTTGATCTAGGAGATTAGCTTTCACTATAAAGAAATTAAATGTCTTTACAAACAATCTTCCACCATGAACTTCTTGGACCTTGTTTCTAATGGATAGTCTCACCACTTTTAGCTTAAGATTTCTCTGAATTCTTCTCTCCTTCTACGGTGATACCTCACACCTTAAGAGATGACTTACAACTCAATCATTCTTTTTGTGTACAGAAATTTTGCACATTATCTTATGCTAACATACACGCAATTCAGAATATAAAACCTGTAAGTATTATATGGTAACCAAGAGGGGGTGAATTAGTTGTTTGGAGAAATGACCAATTTTTCTGCTTAAAATAACAAAGTGTTTGTGCAGCGGATTATTGATCCAGAAATCAACCATGTAAAATAATAATAAAACCACAAGAATAGAGTAGAACATAAGTACACAAATAATTTTTATACTGGTTCGTATTCTTGTCCATCGAAGGTTACATCGAGCACTATTGCTACACAAGAGACTTTTCCACTAGATAATTTGAGTTGAACTCACAAATTATCTACCCTTAAAAATTCCCTTTTCAAGGGAACTCTTTTCCCCTTCTCAACACAACCTTGTGATGAAAAGTTTACAACAAGATGAAGAATATATCAATGACAGGATTGCCTTTACAAGTTTTTGACAATGCTATAACTTGCAATCCTTTTCTCACAATATATACTCAGTAAACAATGATCTTATATCTTTGAAATTTTAGAACAAAAAGCACTTAAAGCAACTTCAGAAAATATAAAATTTTAAGAACAAAGTTGCGAAAGAGTGCAGAAAATTGTTTCAGTACTAAGTATTGAAAGTTTTGTGTTTTGATTGTGTGATTCGTGTATGTAATTGAATGTCTCAATGTCTTTAAATAGACTTTCAATCAGCCAAAGTAACCTTCCATGAAGAGGGGATACGATTGGAATCAAAACTTTTCCCTTTGGATGAAAGATGTTCATTTGAGTTTGAAAATCTAGTTTCTAACAACTATGGGTAATCGATTGTTACGATTGTGTAATAAATTGCCAAAAGTTTCTGTCCAAAGTGGTAATCGATTAATTCAATTAATTAATTGATTACTCAGTGTCAGTTATGCTTTGTAACTATTTTCTTAGTCAGGTAACCTGTTACGTAGTTCTAGTAACCTGTTACCAACTGCCACACAGTTCAGGTAATTTGTTACCTAGATCTAGTAACCTGTTACTCAGGTCAAGTAACTCATTACGTAGCATTCTTGACATTCTATTAAGGCTTATTCAATTCTTTTGAAGATATTTTTTATTCTTTTGAGCATTGCTACTAATATATAAAGTGAGCATAAGGATAGAAGCATCTACTGAATACTTTAATCTATAATTTCTTGAAGCTTGAATCTTCTATGTCTTTATAGTCTTCTTCCTTTTCTTCTTTCTTTGATCTTGGTGTCTTCATCAAAGCCGTTCCAAGGTCAGGAGCAAGATCTTTTTCACAATCTTCCCCTTTTTGATGATGACAAACCAACATCGTTTGAAATTTGAGATTTGAATTTTTCTTCAATTCAACATATAAAGTATGATGTGACTTTTTTTACTTTGTATATGCTTCCCCCATCTTGTATGCTCCTTCTTTGTTTTACTATATGGGCTTGAAAATTTTGACAGAAAAAGAACACAAATCCAACTTTTCTCCCCATTTTGACATCATCAAAAAGAAGAAAAAATAGTTTGTCTAGCACAATATATAAGTATATATAGAAAATGGTGATAAGATATATATAGGTTGACTTATTTAAAATCTAAGGTCATAAATTCTTATAAACACATCAGTATGAATTTTTGAAGGATATCAAATGATAAAAGATAATCCACATGTCCTAACATAACATTTAAAAGTATTAAAACATAGTTCATACATACCAAAGAGTTAAAAATAGCAAATAACAACCATAAAAACATCAGTTTTAAAACAACAACAACAACAACATCAAAATACTTACGTAAAATCCTAGACCACTACTCCTAAGAATCTGGATCAGCATACTGAGAATCCAAGTCGATGTAATCCAATCGATTTGATAAACATCGAAGCTCTTCTTGAACTTGGTTGTTTTTCGTGTCAAGAGTAACCATTCGATTTGTGATGTAGCCTCGAAGCGAAAACAAATCGTCCATAATCATCAGATTGGAAGGAGTGGAGTTAGAAGATGATGATTCAACACGAAATGAGGGTCGAGTAGGAGGGTCAACATAAGGATTTTTTGGGTTAGCAGCATGTTGATCACCATGATGCTTATAGATCATATCAGTGGTATCTCGAAAGAATTCCATCTTGTGGATCACATCCACATCGAATGAGATCTTAGACTCTCCAACAAAAGAAACGCCAGAATACTCAAGTATAACAGTTACGATAATAACATAAGGGAAGGGTCCATATTCACCTCTAAAGGTCCACATTTATCTCATTACCATTAATATTGGAACATTATGTTTAATCGCGTACATCAATTGTAGTTTCATATCATTTAATTGTGAATGACTCGAAATCTTTGGCACCACAATGTAACTAAAAAAGTAATGAAGCAGACAGTCCTCTAGGTTTAAATTTCCAAGAAGTAAAATATTTCGGTTTCTAACAGAATCACCGAAAGACCTTTGCTTACACATTTCAATTTCCCATTTTGAATATCTACACATAGAGTAGTAGAAATCCATGTTATTATACCATTCTAAGTCACATTGAATGTCGAACTCAACTATCATCCCTATGTATGGCATATTACCACAAATAGAACTTAGAGTTCGGTAGTCTATGGCAATTTCTTTGCCTTTGACAAAAGAGAAGATTTTATTCTTCTTGAAATTTAGATTGCTGTAAAATACCCGTACAAGTCCAGGATAATAAGAGCTGTGCATTTCACAAAAATCAAAGAGTCTTTGTTGCTTAAACAAGGTAGGGGAAATGAAATCATTATTCTCAAAAGAACTTAACATACCATACTTTGGAGTATAAATGGGTCTTCGCATGAAGTGCTCCTTGAAGGTTTTTTGTTGATTCTCATTAGCCAAAAGACCCGCCAAATCCAATGTATTAACTTCATTAGAGGTTTGTTGCCTTCCTTGAGTAATATTGGTACGTTATTTTTTGGTTATAGAGGATGAAGCCATGAAGTTGAGATTTTTAAAACTTAGGTTTTGAAGGTTTGGAGTTTCGGGAGGTTTTTGATTTTGGCTTCTAAACATGAAAATGATGGTTGGAATGTGTTTAGAATAAAAAATGTAGTATGAATCGACTGAATTGAACATGTAGTATAAATCAACTCAAAAATTAATCAAAAAGGTTTATAAAAGTGGTTTCTCGAAGTTGGGGGATTACCACGGTTGAGAGATTGAAATGGAGAAGATGAAGTTTGAAAAATCTGAGTTTTTACCTTAAAAAGTGCAGAGTGTAATTGGTTATCACGTTTTGAGCAATCGAATACTCAAAGATACTATCCAAGCCAATAATCAATTAATTAGAAGAATTAATCGACACCATTGATCAGTTGTTTGAGTTTTTAGGCTATCTGATGCCCTGTAATCATTTACCCTATAGTAGCAATCGATTACACACCCTAAAGCAATACAATTTAAGGAAATTTAACACACATATAAGCACAAGTAGACATGTCATATATATATATATATATATAAACATGTTTGGACATATATGCTTCATCAAGAATGCCTAATTCTCGTCTAAATTTATAAAAAGGTTTTTATCTAAAGGTTTAGTAAAGACATATGCTAATTGTTAATGTATATCAACAAATTCTAAGAGAACATTTTTTTTTTGAACATGGTCCCTAAGGAAGTGATACCGTATATCAATATGTTTGGTTCAAGAATGCATAATAGGATTCTTTGTAAGGTTTATAGCACTAGTATTATCACACCTTAAGGGAATGCATCCTAAGTCCAATCCGTAATCTAGCAATTCTTGTTTGAGACACAATACTTGGGTACAACAACTACCTGCTGCTATGTATTCTATCTCAGATGTACTTAGAGCAACACAAACTTGCTTTTTACAAGATCATGAGACTAGAGCATTTCCAAGAATGTGATAAGTACCACTTGTACTTTGCCTCTCAGATTTGCTTCCAGCAAAATCTGAATCCGAATATTCCACAAAGTCACTCATAAGTGCCAAAAATACCTACATATACTTTTCATGGTACTTATCCTATGCAAAAATGTGAAAACCAACTTAATTCAACACTTTTTAGATAAATTTTGTGTGTTTGAATAATATAATTTTTGATCACCTCTTGTCCAAGTTTCCCTTGAAATTTGTAGGAAATTGATTAAAAAGAATTAATCTAGAAGACAACCAAGAATTCATGTCAAATCACATGCCAAAAAGTCCAAATGAACTGCTCAAAACAAACAAGCTAAGCATGGCATCTGTGTGCTTAGCTTGCTACCAAAAAGATGACTTAGACTTGAAGAAATCTACCTTTCTTTACCTTGAAGAAACCGAAGCTAGGTATGCAAAGCAATGCACAACTCAAAAGCTTACATAAACTTGAAGAAATCATCCCAAAAGTGCCAAGTAACCAGCTAAAATCAACTCTAAAATCATGGAACAAAGATTACTTCGGCTTAAAGAAAGGTAGGTTCCTTCACCATCAAGGAACCAGGCAGCCATGCATGGAGCATGGAGGGCCAGACGTCCAGGTCAAAAACGTAGCCATGAAGAAAGCTTGACCAACTCATCAAGCAACTTGCATATTCTTTACTTGAAGGCCAAGCACATGACCTCATGCATGACATAAGTTCTAAACAGCCAAGTAGGAGGTGTCAACATTAATGTAACGTAGCCTACAATAGGCTGTCCAAGCTAATTGGCCAAGAAGGGACAAGCTGCTGACCCACCAGCTTTGGGTGTGCCATAATCGCCCGACTAGGGCACTGGGCGGTCTGGAAGGGGCGCCAGGCGCCCCTCCTGGTGCCTATATAAGGCACACCCACCTCCTCACTTTAACACATTGCAAATATTTCGTAAATTCTTCTTCTTCTTCTTCCCATTTCGGTTCTCTCTTTTTAGGCTGTTTTGAGGCTTTTATTTGATAGAAATTCAGAGGGAATGGAGTTGGCAAATAGGTACAAAAATATAATTTTGTAACCTCATTTGGAACCAAAAGCATCTCATCCTTGGAAAGATGACTCATGCTCCTAAACATTGATTGAATTATGGTGTAATATTATTTCTTTTCATCATTTGTATCATATTTTTATGCCAATACATTCAAGTTATTACTTTTGGTTAAGTTTTGATTCTTTAAGAAGTACTTAATACAGTTTTAGCTTGATCACCTAAAACTTGATTTAAAGACCAAAAAATGCTTCTTCTTAAAGAGTTGACAAGTGAACTAAAAAGTCTTAGTTCACTTTCCAATTTAAAGCATCTATTTTAAGAAACTTGTATTCAAGGCTAAACAATGTTAACGAGCCTGAAGTATGGTGTGACAACCTACTCTAACGAATGGCAGTTAACTATTGTTTAGTATATTATGCAAGGTTTGAAAATCATCTTATCAAACTAGGACACTAGATGGGGGATTTAGAGATGATGTTTGGAATTTAATCAAAAGTATAACACATAACTTGTTAATGTTTTCAAAATCATTTGAGTCCAGAAATAATTTCATATTTCAAACCAATTTTCTCTTCTTGAATTTGTAAATAGTTAGTTTCTTTATTTTTTTCTTGTTTCTTATTTGATAAAATCACAAAAACAATTTTATGTGTTACTTTCTTACTTTCGATAAAAGATACAAAATATGAGTACATTTCTATTAGACATTTCCTTTTGGTTCGACATAACCCTATATACTTTACTACAATTGAATCTTGAAAGAGATGCAAGTGTAAATTAGTAAAGTGTTAAACTTTATAAATTATTTTGTTGATTAAAGATTCCTAAAAATATAAGTTCAAACCAATTCATGGTTTGTAACTTTGTACATAGGAATAATATGCAAAAAGTGCAATCCAATCAATGGATTATCACTTGACAATAAAAGAGTGATGAATAAATAATCTAACAGCTAACATTTGTTTTCAGTAATTTACTTTCCACAACTAACATTTACTTTCAGTCATTTACTTTTCCATAACTAACATTTCTTTTATTCTTTATACCAACCCTTCGAAAGAAGTGGTATGATTAACTGCTAACTTTATTCTTTTGTTCATTTTATTGTTTGATACCAACCTTTCGTAAGAAATGATATGGTTAACTTAATAAAACGAGACCGACCTTTATGATATGGTTAAAAGGAACCCGAAAATGGTGTAAATAAATAAAGTCACTAATTAAATAAGTTGTTCATCACTCAAACCTCTAATTAAATAAAATAACTTGCACACTAGGAAAACCCTTTCAACAAGTGATACGTTTTGTTGTTGAGGGGGGAGTTCTTGGTGGTGAAATCCACTTTCAACAGTTACATAGACTTCCTTTAAGATACCATATTCCAACATCAAGTGTGCCTTTAAGATATTTTAATATCTTTTTTACGGCAGTAAGATGTGACTCTTTAAGTTTTGATTGATAACGTGCACAAAGACAAACACTAAACATAATATTAGGTCTACTTGCAGTAAAATAAAGAAGGGAACCAATCATACCTAAATACTTAGAGATGTTAATGCATTTTCCAGTCTCATCAACATCAATGTATGTTCTAGAACCCATAGGAATAGTGATAGGTTTGCAGTCATCCATTTCAAAGCGTTTTAGCAGATCCCTATAGTACTTAGACTGACAAATAAAGATGTCATCCTTGAGTTGTTTGATTTATAGTCCAAGAAATTAGTTCAAGTTTCCCATCATGGAAATTTCAAACTCCCCTTGCATCATTTTACCAAATTCACTACACCAAAGATCATTAGTAGAACCGAAAATGATATCATCAATTTAAATTTGAACAAGTAAAGTATGATGCTCTATTTTCTTAATGAATAATGTAGTATCGACCTTTGCTTTAATAAATCATGTGTCAAGTAAAAAGTTTCTTAGACGATTATATTATGCATGTGGAGTTTGCTTTAAGCCATAGAGAGCTTTCTTAAGTTTATAGACGTGAGAGGGATGCTTGTAATCTTCAAACCAAGGAGGTTGTTCGACATACACCTCTCTTGTATATAACCATTTAGAAAAACACTATTTATGTCCATTTGATATAACTAAAAATCCAAAAAGCATGCATATGCAAGCAATAACCTAATACCTTCAATTCTAGCAACCGAAGCGAAGGTTTAATCAAAGTCGACACATTCTTCCTGGTTGTATCCTTATGCTACAAGTCTTGCTTTATTTCTTATAATAATACCATTTCCATGTAATTTATTTCGAAAGACCCAACATGCTCCTATAACTTGTCTATCCTTAGGTCTAGGAACAAGTTCCCAAACTTCGTTTCTCTCAAACTGTTTAAGTTCTTCTTGCATAGCAAGAATCCAGTATTCATCCTCGATTGCATCATCAATCTTAAATGGTTCCACTTGAGAAACAAAAGCCATATTTAGACAATCATCATTTAATTTTAGGCGAGTAGAAAATCCCTTACTTATATCACCAATGATGTTGTCAATAAGATGATATCGATGAGTTCTCAATTCTTTAGGTAAATCAGAATGAATATCCTTTTCTTGTGATGGTAAATTATCATCTATTTTCAATTGCTCTATGCTGACTGTAACATCGTTTATGGGATTTTCCAAGGATGAACTAGGAGTGTCATCATCATCAACCATGGATTTTTCTTCAAAGGTTGGATTAGATTCATCAAAAGTTACATGAATGGATTGTTCCATGGCCATGGTTCTCTTATTAAAAATTCGAAAAGCTTTGCTTGTAAGAGAATAGTAAAGGAAAATTCCTTCACCGACTTTTGCATCAAACTCTCCTAAATTTTTCTTACTATTGTTTAGCATATAACATTTGCAGCTAAACACATGCAAGTGAGAAATATTTAGTTTTCTACCTTTGAAGAGTTCATAGGGATTTTCTTTAGAATATGTCTTATTGTGACTCGGTTGGAGACATAACATGCCATACTAACTGCATCAACCCAAAATTATTTTGGGACATTAGTTTCATTCAACATTGTACGTGCTAGTTCTTCCAAAGATCTATTCATTCTCTCTACAACACCATTTTGTTGTGATGTTCTAGGAGCAAAGAAATTGTGAGTGATACCATTATCATCACATAATTACTCAAAAGAAGCATTTTGAAATTCTCCCTCATGATCACTTCTTATAGTAGCTATTTTTCAAACATTTTTTCATTTTGAACTCTCTTAGCATATTTGATAAAGGCATTAAACGCCTCATTCTTATGTACCAAGAATAGAGCCCAAATATATCTTGAAAATTTGTCTACTATCACAAGAGCATAGTAGTTACCACCAAAACTTTTGGTCCGAGAGGGGCCAAATAAGTCCATGTGTAGTAACTGCAGTGGTCAATCAGAAGAAATCGAATGCTTTAGTTTGAAGGAAGTTTTTGTTTGTTTACCCTTTTGACAAACACTACATAGTTTGTCTTTAACATACTTCATATTGGGTAAACCAACAACCAAATATTTCTTGACCAGTTTATTCAAATGATCCATATGTATATGAGAAATTCTCTTATGCCATAACCATGCATCCTGATCATTAATAGCTAAACATTTAATGGGAAGAGAGGAATCATTTAAAGCAATCATATAAATATTTTTTACTCTTTTACCAAAAAGTTTAGAGTTTTCGGATACCTTACTATCAATGATGCACTTGTCGAGGTAGAAAGTCACATGTAACCCTTTGTTACAAAGTTAACTTATACTGGGTAAGTTGTGCTTGAGTCCCTCAACGAATAAAACTCCTTCTATTGTAGTTGAAGGTGGGTTTCCGACTATACCAACTCCAAGAATTATTCCTTTATTGTTGTCACCATATGTGACGTAGCCTTTGTCCATTGGAGTAAGGACATAAAACTTTCCTTGGTCGATTGTCATATGTTTTGAGAACCCGCTCTCCAAATACCATAAATTGTTGGCAGCTCCAAAATATTCATGCAAAACAGGTTAAGTGATATTAGGTATCCAATTCAGTTTGGGTACCAAAGGGTTAACACATTTCTCTATCCATTAAAAATGTCCTAGGGTACACCAAATTTTCTAATCATGCAAGTATTATGCGTATGCCCATATATTTGACATTAAGTGTAGATGGGTTGATGCTTTTGTATCCTAGTTTTAGATTTAGAAACATGATTTGTATGGATACTTGGTTTTTGAAAATTTATTTCTGTAGACACTTCCTTTTTCTTATATGAAGAAGGTTTAGAAAAACCAAGACCTCTACGGTCACTGGAGTGTCTTTGCATTTTCAACATGCCATCCAATTTTATACTGCTCTTGTTTACACTATTGAGTTCAAGACTCAAAGTAGAAGCTTTATTTTCAAGAGCAATACAGTTTGGACAAGAAGAAGAATAAAGTTTATTTCGAAATGTGTTAATCTCATTCTTTTGTTTAAAACATGTTTGAGTGAGTTTGACGTATTCACTATACAATTCGTTAAAAGAGTTTTGTAATTCAGAAAATGATGGCTTATCTAAAGGTTCAGTTTAACCTACCTCCTTATCATCAGAAAGATAAGATGCCATTAGAAGGAGATGAGCTTTCTCTTCATTTTCTGGTTCAGAAGTGGAACTTGAGTCATTATCCTCCCATACAATGTAAGCACATCTATCGGTCTTCTTTTCAGGTTTTGCCTTGAAAGGATCCTTCTTTGGTGTATGACAATCCATCTTCATATGACCAAGTTTCCCATATTCAAAAAATTAAAGTTTTGATTTGAAGTGGAAACTTCATTGCTCTTTGTGAATCTTCTTGGTTGTCCAGCCTTACCACTTTTGTTTCTTTTAAGAAACTTGCTGAACTTTTTCACCAGCATGCTCATATCTTCCATGTCCTCCTTTTCTGAGTCATATGTCGAGGATTCATATACCTCAGTTTTTGCTTTAAGAGAAATATTCTTTCCCTTCTTCTCTTGTTCTTCATTCTGTTCAAGTTAGCTTAATTCTAACTTGTGTTCTCGCAACTTTCCAAGAGGGCAGCCAACGACATCTTTGATAGACTTTTCTTTTCTGAAATAGCTGTCACCTTGGGTTGCCATTGTCTTGTGGGTGATATTATAAATTTTAAGTTCAAGTCACTATTTGACAATATCTTACCAAGTGCAATTAGATGATTTGTAAGGTGGGTAAATCTCTTTTGGAGATCAAATATTTTCTCTTCATGTCTCATGCGGAATTTTTCATATTCTTGGGAGAGAGTATTAAGTCTCGACCTTTTTACCTCATCCGTTCCTTCCTGAGTGGTCTCTAGAGTATCCCACATTTCCTTAGTAGATTTGTAGTTTGACAATGAAGAATTCGTCAATGCCAAGGGCTGAAGTGAGGATGTTTTTCGCTTTGAGATCATATTGCACTTTCTTCTTATCTTCATCAATCCATAAGGATTTTGGCTTTACTTCCATTGCACTATTAACAACAGTGAAGGGTTCATAAGGTCCTTCCTCGATCACATTCCAAATGTCCAAGTCTTGAGATTCTATAAAGATTCTTATCCTAATTTTGTAGAAATCATAGCATTCTCCAACGAAGCTTGGAGGGCGATTGATGTTGGAACCTTCTCCCAAAAATGATGTTGAGGCCATCTGTGAAGTACGATTAGTTTGACAATAATTTACTTAAAATAAGCTCTGGTGCCAATTGTAAGTATTAGATGGCAACTAAGAGGGGGGGGGGTGAATTAGTTGTTGGGAGTAATGACAGATTTTTATGCTTAAGATTTCAAAGTGTTTGTGTAGTAGATTATTGATGCAGAATTCAACCAAGTAAAGCAATAATAAAACCACAAGAATAGAATAGAAGAAGAGTACACAAATAATGTTTATATTGGTTCGCGTTCTTGTCCATCGAAGGTTACATCCAGTACTCTTGCAACACAAGAGGTTTTTTCACTAGATAATTTGAGTTAAAATTACAAATTCTTTCCCCAAAACCGGGTACACATCTGCTGTCCCACACTTTGTGCCACTCCATGTCCCATGGGCATGTGATTGGTCAGAAAAATATATTTAAGTTAAAATTTAATTATTAAATATTTTTCTGACCAATCATAAGCCCATGGTACATGGAGTGACACAAATTATGGGATACCAGATGTGCTCCCCCCGAAACCCTTGTACCTTACACACTTATAACTATCTACCCTTGGAAAACAACCTTTCCAAGTAAACTCATTTCCCCATCTCAACACACTCTTGTGACGAAAAGTTTACAACAAGATGAAGAGTGTATCAATGACATGATTGCCTTTATAAGTTTTTGACAATGCTACAACTTATGATCCTTTTCTCACAATATATATAGATATATATATAGGAAATAATGCTCTTATATCTTTGAAAGTTTAGAACAAAAAGCACTAAAAGCAACTTCATAAAATCTGAAAGTTTAAGAACAAAGTTGCAAAAGAGTACAAAAAATTGTTTCAGTGAGTATTGAATGTTTGATGTATTGATTGTGTGATTCATGTATGTAATTGAATGTCTCAATGCCTTTAAATAGGCTTCCAATCAGCCAAAGTAACCTTCCATGAAGAGGTAACACGATTGTAATGAAACCTATTCACTTTGGATGAAAGTTGTTCATTTGAATTTGAAAATGTTGTTTCCAACAACTATGGGTAATTGATTGTCACGATTGTGTAATCAATTGCCAAAAGTTTCTGTTCAAAATGGTAATCGATTAATTCAAGTAATTAATCGATTTCTCAGTGTTAGTTATGATTTGTAACTGTTTTCTTAGTCAGAAAACTTGTTACATAGTTCTAGTAACCTGTTACCAACTACGACACAGTTCATGTAATCAGTTACCTAGATCTAGTAACATGTTACTCATGTCAAGTAACTCATTACTTAGTATTATTTACATTCTATGAGGACATATTCAATTCTTTTGAAAATATTTTTGATTCTTTTGAGAAATGCTACTAATATATAAAGTGAGCATAATGATAGAAGTACCTATTGAAGATTTTAATCTATAATTTCTTGAAGCTTGGATCTTCTATGTCTTCATAGTCTTCTTCCTTTTCTTCTTTTTGTGATTTTGGTGTCTTCATCAAAATTGTGCCAAAGTCAGGAGCAAGATCTTCTTCACAGAACCTTCTTGATAAATCTCATAATATGAAGATGAATTATTATGATGCAGAGGTTATGGAAAACTTATGATATGATGAATGCTTGAATATCTCTCTTCAAAGATTTCTGAAAATTCTCTTATCTTGTGTCAAAAGTATCTAGTTCTATTTTGATCTTGAAAATTCTTTCTAAAACGCATAGGAATGGTTAGTTAAAATAACATCCAGTTTCAATAAGTTTTTTATTATATTAATCGATTGTGTTTCCACTTAATTGATTAGCGTTTTTCAAAAAATTCATTTCAAAACTGAAATTGACTTACTCGATTAACCATATACTTAATCAATTAATGGGTTTCCCATTTCCAAAGACTTATTCGATTAATTATAACCTTAACTTATTAACTATTTTATGGAAAAAACTTAGTTAATATGCTATGAACCTCTAACATAATTTACTAATGTATAATGAATGATTTTGAAATGATATAAGTTCATGATTGTTTAATGCATCAAAATTATGAAGTCATGTATGAATGTTTATGCATATAAATCATGTATGAATTTAAATCTCATATGCATCATGATCATCATTCTAATTTGTGAGATTTTCATTAGGTTCATCTTACTTAGATTCTATCCATTCAAAACATCTTAGGACCTAAGAAATTTACTCTTAAGCTTTTGTCGATCGTCTTGACGCTTGAACTTGAGACTTCAATGTTGTTGTTATTTATTTGGCTTTATGTATATCTTCATGTTTTGTCTTCATCAAAATCATGCAATTCACACCTACATTCATAAATGGTGGCTCACATAACTTGTAAAGAGTGGAATATTTAGAAAAAGTTGATAAAACTTTCTAGTTTTTTATATTATTTCTTCATTAGTGTGAAAGGCAAGATTGGTTGTGGAAATAATTCAAAGCAAGAAATGTACAAAAAGTAAATAAAAGTTATGTTTCAATTTTCATGTATTGTTTTTTTTTTATAACACGAATCACTTTTTATCCATTGTAGCATCCTTACAGTGTGTAAAAAAATGTAAGACATGACATATTTTTATTTTTAACAAGCATTTTTTATATGAAAAAATGGTAACATAAATAAATCTAATAAATCATTAAAAATTGTACAAATAACTTAAGTTGTCATTATAAGAATGGGTGATGTGGGGTGCTATCACCATTCCCAGTCGTAACCGACTTTCAAATCCACCTTAAAACGAGTCAATTTGATCAAAAAAGAATTTTCCAATGTTTTTCCCAAATCAAATATTGGTAGTGACTACATTAAACCACCCTTAGTTCTTTCCCTCAATTGCTATAATACTTCTAAGGTTTAAAACCTTGAAATCCTTTGGGATGAAAACATGAATTGTATGACATAACTCTTCAATTCTGAATGGCATATTGGCACCTGCCCCTTTTATAGTTGAGCTGTTCCTCTATCATTTCCATATATTCTTCTTGAGCTTTATCTTTTTCCCCAACTGCATTATTGTTGACAAAAAGCGCTCCTTATGATAGCCCAATGGTTGAGACGCGAACTTGTCCCAACATCGCCAATAGAGCCCATTACCTCCCGATGAACATTTCCCATAGGGCAATAACCTTCTCTGATAGGATTGTGAACGAACCATCTGTGTAGGATGATTCATGAAAGCCATTGAAGCGTTAACTTGTGAGCCTACTCCACCCATTCCTATTTGACTAAAGGTGAGACATACCAAGTTGTCCCTTATGTCTTGCAAGTTACCCTTCATTCTAGATCGAGCTTTGGTGTCGTAAATTTGGTTTGATTTTTGTTGTGTTTTATGGGTCTTGCAAAGATTCCAAATTAAACCTACATTTTCCAAAAAGTTTGGTTAAATTTTTTATCATAACTTATTGAAAAGTTATTTCCTTTACCAAATGAAGTACTTTCTGTATAATAAGATGATCATCCCACAACTGTTTTCTAGATCAACACCATTCTAGATTTTGTTTTGGTTGATGACAATCATCAAAAGAGAATGTGAGCTCCACTATACGATTGCATATTTTATTTTTTGAGTATTCATGTATATGCATGTATGCAAAGGAAATGTGATGTAACGCATGCCCGTAAGATAAATGATATAATGAACATTAATTTTTTATGATGCATGAAACGTTATGTTTTAAAAATGCATGAACCTTTTTCACCTTTTTTGCTAAATGAATGCATGATATGCATGTACTGGAGTGAATGGTTGCAAAAAATAAAATGATTTTTAAAAAAATATCTTCTATCATGGCTAAAGGACATTGTATCTTTATATCGTTCAGGCTTAAATGAAGACAAATCACCCAACTTTTTGGGTTATAAGCTCTTGACTTTATGAAAAATAAGAAATCAGGGATATAAAATGAATACTCCCATGTCGTATATAAGGTATGAATCCTACAAGGTTTTCAATTTCTAAATTGTCATATCTTAAGGTAAAGTATATGGTCTATATCTATTGAATTTGGTGTTATTAAACTTCCTCTAGGTTCCCAAACTGTTATGATTAGTGAAATATAACACCCCGATATACAAATATGGCCCACAAGTGAACTAGCCACCATGAGGATCTAAAATGTAATAAATGGTCACAATCTCAGTGTCACATTAACGCAATACCAAAGTGTGCATGGGGCGGAACATCATCAAGACATAGACGATCGAAAGAACAATGTCTAATGTATGAGTGTGTGGGGGGAGTGCACAAACCTGTACAAAGAAAAAAAATAGATAATAAACCACCTTAAAACTTGCACAAGAAAAAAAACACAAGTCCTCTATCCTAGAATACATTATATACAACAAAAATAGACAAAGGCGATATATTAAGAATGTTTTTTTTATAAAAAACAAACATTGTCGGATTGGGACGCTGAAATGTTGTGATGTAGCTCGACTAAGACGCTAGAATGTTCTTTCAAAAAGTAAACATTATTGGACTTAGGCATCAAAATTTTATGACGTTGTTGGACATGAACAAAGATGCAAGCATGCATGAATGAGCAGATTGTGTATGCAAGCATGCATCATATAGATTTTAGTGAAGACAAAGGTTGATGAAAGATAGAGTTTGATAAACACGAGGATCAACAACAAAGATTAATGATCAAAGGACAAGCTTGAAGGGATGAGCAAATCAACAAAACAATAAAGTCAAGACTCAAATTCACTAAAATAAAGCAAAGCATTCAAGAAGATCTAGAGGCTAAGTACTTTATATCTTTATTAGGTCTTAAGATGTTTACTTAGTAAAAGTCTAGGTTAGGATGAACCCTGATAGAAGTCTCACAAGTTAAAATCAATCATAACTAAAATGAGACTTACATGCATACATATAAGATTTACATGCACATGCATACATACATGATCATATGTTTTTACATGCATTTAAAAAGAGTTTAAATCATACATCACTCCAAGTCATGTATCATACTTTTATAAATCATGTAGGAGGTTCATATATCATTGAAATATCTTTTGGAAAACCATTAATCGATTAAGATCGATTAAGCATTGAATTCTTGAGAACCCGTTAATGGATTAAGTATGGGTTTAATCGATTAAGGATAGTTGCTATTTCTGTTTTCTGGTATTTTCCTGAAATGTTAATCGATTAAGTTTAAGTGATAATCGATTAGCTACAGTTGAAAACAAAATTGTATATAAACCCAAGTTTTTCATATTGCTTCATAATAATACACATGCACATTGATTCATAGATTTAGAACAAATATACGAAAAACAAATTATACATTGTTCTAAAAATCTTAAACTTTTTCACTTTCATATATTTAGAGAGATTTTCAAAGTGTTCTTTTGAAAAAGATAAAAAGGTGAATGTTTACAAAGATATCCATTGAGCTTTATAGTCAAATCTTTTGTTGAAAAGAAATCTTGCATCTCACGTTTTCTGTTTTGTAATTGTGAGATTTGTAGAGGGGATTTTCGATTTTAGAAGAGTGATTAATCTGCACATTTAGGTGCACATATAACTTGATAGAATTGTTACACAAGGAAACAACATATTCTCTTGGTGTGATTGGTATCACTGTTGATAAAGAATAGGTTTGGGAAAATCCTAGCTGTTGTTAGGTGTGTGTCTTTATTAAGTGCCAAATTGTGAGTGAAATGTATATGACTTTGGGGCACTTAGTGTGTAGTATGGATACAAATTGTGTACAACTCCTAACAACTTAGTCTAACTTTATCCTGTTTAGGAACTTGCATATGTTTATGTCAATTGTAGAATAAAAAGTATGAAAAAGAGAAGAAAAAGGAGAAGTTTGGAGTTTCTGAACACTAACACTCTGCCAAGCCCTCGCCCAAGCGAGGAGCCTCACCCAAGCAAAAAGGAAGTCCCTCGCTCAAGTGACGAATGAAGATGGAATAGGGTTGATCCTCTGCCTGACCCTCACCCAAGCGAGGGAGGCTCGTCCAAGTGAGTTGTTCAGGATTCAAAATGGTACCTCTCTCGCTCAAGCGAGAATCTCTAGCTTGAGCGAGAGACTAGAAGTTTGAATAGATATAGGCAGTTATAGTCTGAAAAGTGGAAGTTACACCACCATTCTACTAAGTTTTTGCACGAAATTAGTGAGCGAAACATTACGAAGTAAGAGAGAAATCGTGGGAACGACTTTAGATCGATAATTTCTGGTAATTATCATGAGATGAATGTTATAATGGGAAGGATGTTTGGCTAAATCTTCAGTGTTGGGATTGAGATGTAATCTTCTAAATTTTGTACTCCTGAATTTAATTCTTAAATGCATTTTAGTTATTTGATTTTGGGAAGTTTATTCTGTGTTTAATGCATGAAATTACTTTGCTACTGAATTCATGATCTTGGATCCAAGTTTAACTTGGTATCAAATCTGGATTATCTTCCTTGCTACATCACTGCTCTAGGAATGGATAGTGATGTAGGACTTGCTTTTACATTGAACTTAATGCTAGATAATTGGTTAAATATCCAAGGAATTGGTATTTAAGTAATTATCTAAGGATTTTGTATTCAAGGAATTGATACAAATTATTCGAAGAAAATATGCATCAAACTCTATAACTTCACAAGTTATATGCAATTGAATCTAAGGATTGCAAAGAAAAAGAAAAATGAACTTTGATGCCAACCCATTTAATTTCATACTTTAAGTTTTACAGATTAACAATTATTTTTAAAACCCAAATGATCATAACCATCAAATCTTGTAAATACATACTCAATCTACTTTCTTAGGAATGAATACAAATCCACTCTTCTCTCTAAGGATGATATCCCAGTATTTACCGGTTATTACTTGAACAATACGGTTCACTTGTCGTACAAAAATATTCAGCAAGTTTTTGACGCCGCTGCCAGGGAGCAATGTGCGGTTTATATTAGTTCTATATCAAGTTTATTGAGTATTTTAAATATTTATTTTTAATTCTTAGAATAATTAACCCTTGTGTTAACCTTTGTTGTAGTCTGCTTATTTATGCTTTTGTGAGGTAAGGCTATCAAAGAACAACTACAGTACAATCGAGAAATCAGCCAAAAGCAACCGTAAGCAAGTAAACAAGAAGAGGAAGCAAGGGACTCAGGAAGCACAAGGTAGCTTTGAACAATCAATACATTCAGAGCCTCAACTAGATAAAATGGAGAATGTCAATGTTGCTATAGGGAATAATGAGCGGCCTAATCCTCTAAGGAGGACGTTGGGTGATTATGCAATGTATCAAGGTCCGAGGAACTACTCAAGCATTGTTATCCCACACACAGAGAGATGGAAATTAAGCCAGCATTCCTGAATCTGGTTAGTGCATACCAATTCTCTAAGAAGGATTCTAAAGATCCTTATGCACATCTAGACAACTTCTATGAATTGGTGGCAACAATGGGCTATACTGATGCTGAAAGGGAAGCTGCTTACATGATGTTGTTCCCGTTCTTTCTGTTGGGTGAAGCTAGGGAATGGTTAAAATCTCATCCAACTCAGAGCTTGACTAGTTGGAGTGACATGGAGTCAAAGTTCTTGACAAGGTTTTTCCCGCCAGCTCGTTATGTGCATGCCAAATTTGAAATATCCACTTTCAAGCAAGGCGTAGATGAAGCATTCTATGAAGCATGAGAGTGTTTTCAAATGCTACTGAGAAAATGCCCCAATCATGGTTTTGAGGATGTGGATGAGCTTAATATATTCTTCAATGGGTTGAAGTTTGAGACCAAAATGATACTAGATACAGCAGTTGGCAGAACAATGATGGTTGTGGATGCTAAACAAGCTACAAGAATCATAAATGCCCGATCTTCAACAGATATGCAAGCAAAACACAATTGGAAGACAATACAAAAAAGGGGATGCTTGATCTGAATACATCTGATGCTATTCTAGCACAACATAAAATTTTGACTCAGCAGATAGAAGCACTTACCAAGCAAATTTCAAAGTTGCCAAAACTCCATGTTGTACAATCTACTCCGAGTCCACCAGTGCGGAGATGTGATTTTTGTGGAGGTGATCATGCAACTGCTAACTATTCTATACATAGCAACAATCCAGAGGAAGAGGTTCAATATGTGAATAATCAACCTCGTCAGGGAAACTTGTCCAACAATTCTTCATATAACAATCAGTTCTCATAAGGTTGGAGGGGAAATCAGAACCAAAATTATTGTTGGAGGCAAGAAGCAGGACCATCCCTTAGGCAACCACCATTTCAACCATCATACCAACAAGATCCACACCCACCATTGCATGAGAGACAAACAAAATTGGAAGAAACTTTGGATAAATTCATACAATTCTTCATCACAAATGAGAAGAATATTGATGCTTCTATCAGAAATCTAGAGACACAAGTGGGGCAATTAGCAAAGCAGATGGCAGAACAACATTCTGACCATCAACAATTTTCTGCCAATACCCAAACCAACCCTAAGGAACACTATAAATCTATCACTACTAGAAGTGGGAAGATAATTGGTATGGGTATTGGTAAAAATTTGGCGGTTGAGTAAGAAGTCATTGAGGAAACAGAGGCTGAGAAAAGAGACAATGTAATCAGAGAAGCACAAAAGGGTGAACATGTACAGGAAGAGTATAGAATTGCAAACAAGGAGGAATTAATGAGGGAGAATAATGACAAGAGGAAGAGTGATCTGTCTCAACTGAAGGATCTCCCTTATCCTAGGAAACCTTCTAAAATAGATAAGGAAAGACAATACATTAGGTTCATGGATTTATTCAAGAGCCTACAGATCAACATTCCCTTTATGGAAGCTATGGAACAAATGCAAACATATGCAAAGTTCATGAAGGATTTGTTGACGAAGAAAAGGAAGTTTTCAGAAGAAACAGTGACATTGGAAGTTGGATGTAGTGCTATTATTCAGAAGTCTTTACCTGAGAAGACTAAAGATCCAGGAAGCTTTAAAATACTAGTCACTATAGGTGAGTTATCTGTAGGGAAGGCACTGCTTGATTTGAGTGCTAGTATTAATCTGATGCCCCTATCCGTGTTAAAAAAGATTGGGTATCTAGAGATAAAGCCTACCAGAATGACACTGCAACTTGCTCACAGATCAGTGAAGTACCCATGTGGAGTTGCTGAAGATGTTTTGGTCAAGGTGGATAAATTGGTATTCCTTGTGGATTTCGTCATAATGGATATTGAAGAGGACACTGAAGTTCCTCTAATTTTGAGCAGGCCCTTCATGAAGACTGCTCTGGTGATTATTGATATGGATGATGGTAAGTTAAAAGTGAGGGTACAAGATCAGGACATGAATTTTAATGTATTTGAGGCAATGCAACATCCAAAGGACAAGCAACACTGTTTTAGAGTGGATGTCATTAAAGAATTGTGCATGCTTGATGACATTCACCCGAGTAGAAGTAGTCCATTGGAAAAAGCATTGAGAGGAGAAATTGAAGAAAGCGATACAGATGAGAAAAGGATGATTGAGACATGTGTGGCAGAGTTAGAGGCATCCCAAGAGGTTGCATCTGGTCAGAATCACACTGGGGAATTAGTCAAAGAGAAGGAAATTGAGAATTTGAAGGTGGAGCTGAAATTGCTTCCTTCACATCTTAAATATGTGTTTTTCGAAGATGGAGGAAAGAAACCGGTCATAATCAGCAGCACATTCTCATATGCAGAAGAAAAACAACTGATAGATGTGCTGAAGAAAAATGTAGGGGATATAGGCTGGACACTATCTGATTTGAATGGAATTAGTCCTTCATACTACATGCACAAAATCCATATGGAGCAGGACTACAAACCAGTTGCTCAACCTCAAAGGCGTCTCAATCCTACAATGAAAGATGTGGTGAAAAAGGAGGTGATGAAACTTCTGGATGCAGGAATCTTTATGGATGACTTCTCAATTTTTGGGTCATTATTTGACTGTTTCTTGGAAAATTTGGACATCATACTGAAGCGATATGTTAAAACCAATTTGGTTTTGAATTGGGAGAAGTGTCACTTCATGGTGACTAAGGGAGTGGTCCTGGGACACAAGATATCTTCCTGAGGTATTGAAGTTGACAAAGAAAAAATTGAGGTCATCAAGGAGCTTCCACCACCACTCAATGTCAAGGGAATCAGAAGTTTCCTTGACCATGCAGGTGTTTATAGACTTTTCATAAAGGACTTTTATAAAATTGCAAAACCACTAAGTAATCTACTTAACAAAGATACTGTTTTTCAATTTGATGCTAAGTGTGTAAAAGCTTTTGAAACTAAAACAAAAACTCATTTATACTCCTGTCATAGTAGCTCCCGACTGGCACTTAGACTTTGAACTAATGTGTGATACTAGTGATTATGCCGCCTGGGTGGTAGTTGGACAAAGAAAATCTAAGGTTTTCCATGCCATACATTATGCTAGAAAAGTACTAAATGAGGCACAAATCAATTATGTCACAATAGAGATTGAATTGCTAACAATTGTGTATGCTTTGGAAAAATTTAGATCTTACTTGATTGGATCCAAGGTTATTATTTTTATTGATCATGCTGCTAATAAATATTTGCTAACCAAATTCGATTCAAAACCGAGATTGTTGTGATGAGTGTTATTATTGCAAGAACTTGATTTAGTGATCAAAGACAAGAAGGGGAGCGAGAATTGTGTGGCATATCACATATCAAGGTTGGTCAATCATGAGGTGACAATAAAAGAAGCTGAAGTGGTGAAGGAGTTTCCAGATGAGAAACTTCTCATGATTCAAGAAAGACCATGGTTTGTTGATATGACCAATTTCAAAGCTGCATGGGTGACCCTTGATGATTTCAACTAGCATCAAAAGAAGAAATTCTTAAGAGACTCTCATTAGTATTTTTTGGATGACCCTCATCTTTTCAAAATTGGGTCTGATGGATTGTTGAGGTGATGTGTTTCATCAGTATAAGCCAAAAGTATCTTATGGCATTGTCACAGTTCGCCATATGGAGGACACTTCAATGGAGAGAGGACAACTGCCAAAGTCCTCCAATCTGGTTTTTATTGGCATACACTGTTCAAGGATGAACACCACTTTGCTTAACAAGGTGATAATTGTCATAGATCTGGCGAGATCTCTAAGAGAAATGAAATGTCGTTGTCTAGTATTCAGGAGATTGAGGTTTTTGATTGTTGGGGAATAGACTTCATGGGACCATTTCCACCGTCACACTCACATTTATACTGGGAAGTTGAACTTGGTATCGAATCTGGATTATCTTCCTTGCTACATCACTTCTCTAGGAATAGATAGTGATGTAGGAATTGCTTTTACATTGAACTTAATGCTAGATAATTGGTTAAATATCCAAGGAATTGGTATTTAAGCAATTATCTAAGGATTTTGTATTCAAGGAATTAATAAAAATGTTTCGAAGAAAATGTGCATCAAAATCTACAACTTCTCAAGTTATATGGAATTGAATCTAAGGATTGCAAAGGAAAAGAAAGATGAACTTCGATCCCAACGCATTTAATTTCATTATTTAATTTTTGTAGTTTAACAATTATTTTCAAAACCCAAATGATCATAAACATCAAATCTTATAAATACATACTCAATCTACTTTCTTAGGAATTAATACAAATCCACTCTGCTCTCTGAGGACGATATCACAATATTTAGTGGTTATTACTTGAACAAAACTGTTAACTTGTCGTACGAAAATATTCAACAGTCTTCACGAGAAGCAAGAGGTCTTGGTTTTGAGCGATACCTAGGCTGGGGCCTAATTGCGAAAGGATAGGAGATCTTAGTAGGCGAGATTGAGAGATCAAATCATGGTTGTCAAGTTCATAGGTGCCAAGAAATTAGCATCGTGCATCTTGTATTGGAAGCTTGTTTGTAAAAGTACATAAACATTCCATAGTGAAGAAAAATCTCCCAAGATCAGAAGGGGAGGCCTAGATGTAGTTTGCAGTGGACCGGAAACAAACTAGGATAAAAAGTTGTGTCTCATTCTTCTTATCCTTATCTATTTATATTTTCGTATTACTTGATTTACTCAACTTGACATGCATATCATTATGTTTTAATTGCATATTTTGTATTGTGCATTTATCGTTCTTAATCATCTAAAAGAAGTGCATTTAAGTTTAGTTGAGTCTTGTTAATCTTGGAGATCAACGAATACGGTTTTCATAGAACCAGAACTAAATAATTGATTAAGGTGTTTGGTTAATCAATTATTATCTGCAGAACAAGTTAATCGATTATAGCTGTGTTTAATCGATTAAATAGTGTAAAAAATTGTATAGTTTGTCTATTTATCGAGCAACGGTAATTGTGTATTGCATCACCTATTCACACCCCTCTAGGTGAACTACAAAGTCTTGTGGGATCCAACAAGTGATATTAGAGCTAGTACGATCGTGCTAGATTAGCCACTTAGATCGTTGATCCTAGGCACTTTTACCATGGGATCTTCTAATCCTTTCAGCGGCGATGGTGCATCTATCGACCGCCCTCTAGTCTTTAGTGGCGAGGGATACGCCTACTGGAAAATCAGAATGAAGATCTTTATTGAGGCTATTGATACATATGTTTGGGATGTCATATAATATGGACCTTTCATTCCACTATAGATGGTGGAAGTAAAAACCAAAGAGAAACCAAGAAGTCTCTTGACCAACATGGAAAAGAGAAAAGTGCAGCTTGATTAGAAAGCAAAAAATATAAACTTTGTACTCTCATATGATGAGTTCTTTAGGATTTCTTAGTGCGATAGTGCCAAGGATATGTGAGACTCTTGACAAGTAACCCATGAAGGCACTAGTGAGGTCAAACGGTCTAGATTGAATATATTGATGCATGAGTATGAGTTATTTCGCATGTTTCCACATGAGTCTATTTCTGATTTGCAAAAGCGATTTAATCACATTATTAATCATCTCATTGCATTAGATAAATCATTTTCCAAACATGAACTAACGGTTAAATTATTTAGATGTTAGGACAAGAAATGGCAACCCAAGGTGACTGCCATCATGGAGTCAAATGACTTGGAACAAATGACGCTAGCAACATTATTTGGCAAACTTCAAGAGCATAAGATAGAATTAAGATGTTTGAATCTCAATGATAAAATGGACGAGAACATCAAAGAAATCTCCTTCAAAGCGACTAAATCATATTCAAGAAGTCAAAATGAGAACTACGATGATGATGAGTCTGATTCTTGATACAAGTGATAAAGCCATGTCCCTCCTCATCAACAAATTCATAAAGTACTTAATAAAGAATGGAGGACTCAAGAAGCTTCATAAGGAAGATGAAGAAGGTTCAATCAAAATGAGCAAGTATCCCAAAGACAAAGCAACTTGTCATAAGAATGGGAAAGTAGGCCACAGGAGGAAAGTGAGCAAGAAGCATCTCAAAAGATGAAGAATCAAACAAGATATGTCTAATGGTTCAAAATCTGAATTCTTGCAAAGTAAGTGAGCAAGATGAGCCTAGTGAGGTACATTCCTCTGATTCTATTTTAAATTCTGATATATTTGCCATGTATGATATACTTTAGGATGCTTATGTTGAAATGCATGAAGATCTTAAAAAGTTAGCTAAAAAGTATAAGGATGGAAAAAGGTTAATTTTATATCTTGAAAATAAAATTTGTGAATTGCAAAATCTCATTGATATGCTTAAAATGGAAAATGAAACCTTAGATGCAAAATATACTAAATCTTCATTTAATTGTACTACTAAATTAAATGTGATATCTACTTGTGAAAATTGCACTTGCAAGGAAAAACAAAATAATGTCTTACAGGATAAAATTTCTAATTTCACATCTAGTAATCACAAACTAAATAACTTACTTGCTACATGTGAAAATGTTGGGATTAGATCTAGTTTGGGATATATGCATGCAAATAACACATTTCACAAGAAACATGTAGATGCTCTAAAAATTTCACATATTAAATCCCCTACTTCCTTTTATTGTGGATTTCATGGTCATACGTTGAATACATGTAATATTAGAATGCATGATATTCCAAATGGAAATTATATGTGGATTACTAAGAAACAAAATCTCCAAGCTACTAACATCAAGGGACCTGAGATTAGTTGGATACCCAAGAAATCCAAGTAATCTTATTTTGTAGGTGTGCATAAGGACATATGGACTTCAAATTTCAAATGGACAGAAAGTGTTCTAGACACATGGAAGGTGAGAAGATCAAACCTCATTGACTTGTCACCAAAGGAAAATGCATTATAATACTTCTGAAGAAATTGTCAACTAAAATGCTTGAAGTTAGGAAGTATTGTGCTACAAAGGTAAATAAGGTATTCTTTCTAAACTTCAAGTATTACATACTTTAAGTGTTATAAATATTCTATCATGAAATCCTAGTGAGGCCATAATTTCAAGAATAAGTGATATACTAAATGTAGTTCCACGAAAACCCCCAAAAATCACTTTTAGGCCAAATACTTTATGTTTCTCATTTACATGCTCTTAAATGCAAACATGTTATTATTGAACAATGATAAGAATCCATTAACCAAGGTAAATCTTATATTAATGCAATTGACCAAAACTAATTTTTGGAAATCCTATGAGAATTTAATGTTTGATAAGTCATCTACAAAAGAGGAGAGGAAATGTATGCTTAATGTTTTGTAGGTACTCATAAGGATAAACATTTCAAAAATTGAAGTGTTATGCAAGAAAAAGACAAGAATCGGGAAATTGAAGAAATGCCAAAGAAGACATCAAATATGGCAATCTTCTAACACTTTGATATAGTTGAGGTAAATCATGTGAGGTAACCAAATATCATGGCATGCTTTGTTCTATAATGTTTTATCACATGTTCTGTTTAATATTATACCTAAGTGTTTCAATGCGTGCTAGACATCTAGATAATCCTAAATAAGTGCACTTATCGCCAATAATGCATGCACTCTTAATTGGATACTGCATTCTTGATTGAAAATGCTTTCATGTATCTTTCGGCTCTAAGTTAAGTGTTCATTAAGTGTTTAGGATAGATCTTTCTATTAGAGTCTTAACAAACCTCTAAACTAATTCAATATGTGCCAAAATCTGTTTCTGTGACTTATTTAATCGATTGTTCTATGCTTTAATCGATTACCTGGGCTTTTTTTAAGTGATTTAATCGATTGAATGGACTAAATTTTCTTTTAAATTTTAATCGAATAAGTTGGAACATAATGGATTAACTGTGTTAAAATTCAAATCTCGATAATTGATTAACACAAAGGTTAATAGATTAAGTACAGTCATAAAACTGATTCAAACACAATTCTGAGTTATGTTTCTTCAAACCCTAACCTCATACAATCTGTCTTCTTGTCCTAAATTGGTCATGATTCATCCTCAAATTCAAAAACTTCAGTGGCTTTTCGCAACCTCCTCCTAGCTAGATTAGGATGTCTAGTGTGTCCTAGTTAGGTGTCGTTTTAGGAGTTTGTGGTCTACATGGTTTTTGGTTGTTGCATTGTAATTCCAAACTTGCTACTTTGTTTCTTTTGTGCTTTGAATTGTACTCGGATGACATTGAAAGTGTGCATGTCAAGAGGAACACTTTGGAAAGCTCTCTCTATATGTCATGGTTTTGATGAGGGCAACTTGTGCTAATAAGAGCTTGTAGATCGCCAACAAATCAACGTGCTTAAGTCTTTGTTTGGTACTAGGCTTAGACTAGAAACTAGTTTAAGTTGAGTCTAAGGCTTAGGTCACCTAATACATGTCTCATATGCATAAATCTTTTAAATCATTTCATCTTTGAGATATGTCATTCATAATATGTTCATGCATCACATAAATACATGTATATGTGCATTCTAGGCATAAACTAAGTGTTAACATGTATGAATTAAGTGCATAACGTATTTGAGTATTTGTATTTAAAAATACATATGAAAATATGCTGTTAATCGATTAAGGCATACGTTAATCGATTAACCTAACTGTTTGAAAAGTTGTTGAAACTAAAAAGCTTGGAAAACAGAATCAGTTACGTTTTTGAACAACGTTAATCGATTAACCAAGGCTTTAATCGATTAACTGGGCTTCAGAACTGACTCTTTATAAACTGCATTTTCAGAATTGTTCTCATAAGTTGCATGTTGCATTTATTAGAGAGTTAGAGCATTCTGCGTGTTAATTGTTGCATCTATTTGTTAAATGCATTTGTGAGTTTAGAAATGAGAGATTCTATGCTTTAGGATTGAGTGCATTTCATGTTATAATTTCTCATGTTTTCCCTCACATGTTCATGCATATCTTTGATGCTTTTTCATGAAGTTTTATGATTCTGTAACTTCTGTTTTCATAACTAATACTTGTCATTTCACATGAGTTTGTGTTAGATGTGCATTAGAGTAAAGCCTTCTTGTCATATTTGAGCTTTGTAATAGCTTAATTTTACTCTTCTATTTTGTTGTGTAATTGTTGTAACAAGGGAATCTCGTGGTATCTTATCACCTTAGAGATTGAGTGATTCTTCATAAT
>NC_032009.1:389381-389665 GCF_001865875.1 Lupinus angustifolius | reverse complement strand
ATCAGAGCTAGTACAAAGTGCTAGCTCAACCGCGTATTCGTGATCCTAAAGGAAAAAGGAATGGGTTCTTCAAACCCGTTTGGTGATGATGGTTCATCCATTAATCG
The DNA here is from genome assembly GCF_001865875.1 of Lupinus angustifolius. Taxonomy (NCBI): domain Eukaryota; kingdom Viridiplantae; phylum Streptophyta; class Magnoliopsida; order Fabales; family Fabaceae; genus Lupinus; species Lupinus angustifolius. The sequence goes on along the minus strand of NC_032009.1, from coordinate 389,558 downwards.
ACCACCTATATTCAGTGGTGAAGGGTATGCCTACTGGAAAGTCCGCATGCAAATTTTTATTGAAGCCATAGACTCGGATATTTGGGAATCCGTAGTCAACGGCCCTTTCGTTCCACAACATCTTGTGGACGATCAACCTAAAGACAAGCCTAAAAGTCTATGGACCGATGATGAGCG
>NC_032009.1:388819-389281 GCF_001865875.1 Lupinus angustifolius | reverse complement strand
ATTTACATGGACATTATTTTTATCTGCAAAAAGCTACGCGTTCAAATCTTTTAAAAATCTTGCCAAACAAATCCAAAACCAAGTTAACTTGGAAATAATATATATACGAAGTGATCACAGGGGAGAATTTGAGAACTTTCAGTGCGACAAATTCTATGATAAACATGGCATTTCGCATCAGTTCTCTGCTCCTCGCACTCCACAACAAAATGGAGTTGTTGAGAGGAAAAATCGCGTTTTGGAAGAATTAGCGAGAACCATGCTTAATGAAAGTAACACCCCCAAGTACTTCTGGGCAGATGCAGTTCATGCTGTATGTTATGTTATAAATCGAGTCCTTTTAAGGCCTAATTTGAATAAAACTCCTTATGAACTTTTAAAAGGCCGCAAACCAAACATATCCCATCTTCACGCTTTCGGTTGCAAATGTTTTATATTAAATAATGGAAAGCGGGATTTAGG
>NC_032009.1:289801-388719 GCF_001865875.1 Lupinus angustifolius | reverse complement strand
ATATATATATATAACTTGTTGATATTATAACAGTGAGCATCTCCATTTTTGGACATTTATAAACTAAAGGGGTATTTATGTTATTCAAAATCGTTGTCTTTTCCTTTCTTCTTCTGAAATACATTTTTGTGTCATTTTACTCTTCCTTTCTTCTTCAACATATCCTGAATCATGTATTTTCCTTTCTTCTTCAAAGTTATCCATATTATTATTTTTATAACTTATAAGGGCTAAAATAATTTATTTTGGTTTTTTAGTCACAGGGTGGATCTCGAAAGCTCTCAAAGTCTTCATTCTCTTCAACTTATTGAATAATTATTATCAAAGGTAGCTCATGTTTAAGCCTTTTATCTCCCCTCAACAAATACCATATATTCAACAAAAAAATATTTTTACTTTTTGGATGTTCACTAAACCCACTCAATATTATAATTCAATTTTTTATATCGTTTTATTTCTCTCACCATTGTTATACAAATAGCAGCATCGAATTTTTTACTGCATGCAGGTACAACAACACACCAACTTTCATTACTTAGAAAAACAAGGAAAAAAGTACAAAGAAATTGAAATTACAACGAAATCCTCAAACCATGGATTATTTGTTGATTTTATGATAATTTCGTTGATTTTATGATAATTTCATTAAAAAGATCATTCAATTTGTATGAAAAAAATGTGATTCCATTTGAAGTAAATTGCTACGTGATATATGTTGATTATTATGTTACATCACTACATATTGAAAAATTGGTAAATTTATAGTGTCATTATCCATAATTTAACTTATCATGATATGTATGTATTATTTAGTTTACTACACGTTGTCATTGAAATTCTTTAGTTTTGTAGCAATTTGAAAGTGGAACTCATTTTAATAAAAAATGGGAATTAAAAACTTTATTGTCATTCCCCTTATAGAACCTTTTAAATCTTAAAAACTTATTCTTAAAATATAGTTGGAGCCATAAAAGTTTTATAAATTCAATTGTGTCTAATCTTATTCATAACTCTATAAACATGTCATTTAACTCTCAAATATGAAAAGATAATTCAATTCTATTCTTACAAATATTTAAAAATGGTCCATCGTTTATCTTTCCTTTGTTTGGTTTAATTTTATTACTTTAGTAGCAAGGTCAGCCAACCCATCAAATTACATTAGTTCAATTATATCATAGTTACAAAAATTAAAATTGCTAAGTGTAATATTATTCCTTGCATCAAATATATCCTAATAATCACTAGTCAATAAAGTTTTATAAATTCCAATGTGTTTAATCTTATTCTAACTCTCTAAATATGTCATTTAACATATCCTTATATATAATCATTATATGTTGATTATTAGTAACTTCATTACTACGTAATATATGTTGATTATTACATTACATTATGCATGTATTAATATCTAGTTTTGCTAGGTGAGTATTAAATAGTTCTATTTATTTCACTTGCTAGCAATTTAAATTGAATTATCAATGAATTGTGTGTATATATAAGCAAGAACAGAATGATGGAAAGAGAGACAGGGACAAAAACTATGGAGATAAATGAGAAGAAAGAGAGTATAGAGAATAATGAGAAACTTAACTATAGAGGCTGGAAGGTCATGCCCTACATCATAGGTAAGCTTATGAATTTAGCATACTCTTTCTGTGTAAATATGACTCGTTTTCATTCTATTAATGGAGAGGATCCTTACTCGTTATGTCAGGAAATGAAACTTTTGAGAAACTAGGAGCCATTGGCACCTTATCAAACCTGTTGGTGTATCTTACCACTGTATTCAACCTGGACAATATCACAGCTAACAATATAATCAACATCTTCAATGGCAGCACCAACCTTGCTACCTTGATAGGAGCTTTCTTATCTGATGCATATTTTGGTCGCTACAACACTATAGCAGTCTCCACAATTGTTTCTTTTCTGGTATTAATTTAATGTTTCTTGATGCCATGCCACCTTTCCTCACTCAAATTTACTAAATTTGTTTATAGAACATTTTGTGCTCATCGAACAACATAAATCACTCTCTTGTTAGTAAAAAATTGTTCTTTTTGGAACATGAAAAGGATGTTCGAGTATACGGGGCCTTTACCTAGTGAGGTTTGAGGAGGGTAGATGTGCACAATCTTATCATCGCAAGTGAAAAAAAATGTTTATAGTATTTGGACCCATGACCTTCCGATCACAAGGCAAACAATATTACAATTGCTTCGAGGCTCGCCCTCAATGTTCAATTAATAGGCTGTGATGTTGTTGCAGAAAACACTAGAACTACAATATTATAGTCACAATTGCACCGTTGCGGACTAGAATTTAGAAGCATGAAAAGAATGCATATGAGGCTGCCTTATATTTTCCATGGTTTGAAACAGGGATTGCTTGCAATACAACTTACATCAGCAATCAAGAATTTGCATCCACCTCAGTGTGGAAAGGAGAGCAGCATATGCAAAGGGCCGACCGTGGGACAAATGGCTTTTCTAGTTTTCGGATTTGTTTTACTGTTGATTGGAGCTGCAGGGGTTAGACCATGTAACATGGCATTTGGAGCTGATCAGTTTAATCCAAATACTGAGTCAGGAAAGAAAGGAATCAATAGTTTCTTCAATTGGTACTTCTTTACCTTCACTTTCGCCCAAATGGTGTCCGTAACTGTAATCGTTTATATACAATCAAATGTAAGCTGGACATTAGGATTGGGAATTCCTGCAGCTTTGATGCTATTCTCATCATTACTGTTTTTGATGGGATCAAAATTGTATGTCAAAGTTAAACCAAGTGGTAGTCCTGTGACTAATATTCTGCAAGTTATAGTGGTTGCTATCAAGAAAAGGAGAATCAAACTACCTGCTCAGGATCCTGTGTATTCCCTCTTTAACTATCTGCCTCCCAACTCGGTCAATTCTAAGCTTCCTTACACCTATCAATTCCGGTAACTACACGAAACGCTTTCAGCTTTTAACTTTAACTATAGTTTTTTTGGAAAAGTTGTTACATGATAGGTCTAACTGAAATGAATATTGCATAATAGGTTATTGGACAAAGCGGCTATCTTAACGCCACGAGATAAACTCAATCCAGATGGATCTGCAGCCGAACCTTGGAACTTATGCAGCATTCAGCAAGTGGAAGAGGTGAAATGTTTATTGAGAGTGTTACCTATATGGTTTTCATGCGTTTTATACTCTCTAGCCAATGCCCAACAACACACTATCCTTGTTTTTCAAGCACTTCAATCCAATAGGCAATTAGGACACAGCAAGTTCCAGATCCCTGCTGCATCCTACTTTATATTCAATATGTTGAGCACCAGCATATGGTTAGGAATCTATGATAGAATAGTGGTTCCTTATGTCCGTAGGTTCACCGGAAAAGAGGGTGGCATCACCATCCTTCAGAGGATGGGAATTGGCATGTTTCTCACTATACCCACATTGCTAGTATCTGCAGTGGTTGAAGAGCGGCGAAGGACTCTAGCATTGACTACACCTATTGGTATACTACCAAGAAAAGGTGCCATTTCATCAATGTCAGGTCTAGTGTTTATTCCTCAGTTAGTACTAGCTGGAGTAGCTGATGCATTTACATATGTTGGACAAGTTGAGTTATACTACAAAAATTTCCCTGAGAACATGAGAACTATTGCAGGGTCACTTTTCTTCTGTGGCCTAGCCGGGACGAGTTATTTGAATACTTTCTTGATCTCAGTTGTTCACAAAACTACTGCCAAATCTTCTACTGGAAATTGGATACCAGAGGATCTTAACACAGGAAGATTGGATTACTTTTATTACATGCTTACTGCTCTAGAAGTCTTGAATTTGGGGTTCTTTCTATTATGTTCAAAATGGTACAAGTATAAAGAAACTGGTAGCAATAGCAGCATTGAACTAAATGAAGTGTCTAAACAATCTGAAACATCTGAAGCTAATGTTGCTTGATGATTAAGGTAATAGTAATAGTTATGTCAGAAGAAAAAGTAATGCATGAATGCATAAAACCATGTTATGTAGTATTTAAAGTTGTGCTCCTTTTAGCCTAGAATAAAAAAACAAATGTTGTCAATTACATTATCAAGTGACTATTGTTGTAATTGATGTATTCAACCACAATTCTCCATAATCCACAATCAGATCATGACTAGAATTACAATTATGTTTGTGACATTTTTATATGATTTTCTATAATTCTGATAAACGCAATATAATTACTGCTGTGACCGTAATTACAGATCAAAATCCTGGTGAGTTATTACTCTGGTATGAAAACTAAAAACAAGCAAAATAATTCAAGATCATTATCGAAAAAATATCCACTTTTAAGCACCCAATGACTTTAATTAATGACGAGGATGAATTATAAGCAAAACAGTTGTATGTTATGGACTTATGGTCAAAAGTTTTGTAGAACCAAAATATATGTACTTTAACTAAATTCTTCAATCATTCACTACCAATGTTAGATCTAATGATGTAAGATTCAATTACATCTTCAGAATAAATAAAATGTCAATAATTCAATTCTTATAACAATATTTACTAGGAGAAGGAACCATACACTCGAAAAGAATTAATTGATATACTCTTGATAGTACCCAAAAAATACTTCTCTACCTTTCCCATTCCTAACCTATAATCCGACCACTAAAATTTATAACCTTTTTTGGGCACTGATATCTATAACTAATAGTACCACTTTTGAACAACTCTTTTTGTTGCTACATTTATTACAAGTTCACAAATATCAATCCTTATTAAAAAAGTCAAAAGGATTAGCACGTGTTTCTTTCTACCTAACCCGACAAATTACACACAAAAATCCAATCTTTATTTAAAGTTAGAATATCTACATAAATCTCCCAGTCAAAAAGTATCTAGCAAAATCTCTAAGTCGAAAAGTATCTAGAAAATTCTCCTAGACAAAAAGTATCAAAAGATATATCTTAATCAGTAAAATCAATATGAATCCTTTATTAACTAAAATTTATACTATACAATGACCATTTTAATCACTAGTGACTTATTTGATAATATTTATTTTGAATGACATGACAATTTACTCCAAACAAAATTACTTTATTTCTAGTACTCAAAGTTCACAGAACAGGTTTCATTTTATTTTAAGAAAAAGGTGATAATGAAAGAAAGTACTGTTATAAATTAACACTCGTTTTTTTGGTTTCCCACATGTATCCTCGTACGGGAGACAATCATGTCCGAGCCAGGAACATCCACAGGTATATAGAACTAACTCTTCCAACGGGTATTATCACTTAACATTTAGTACCAAAAAATTCAGTGATTTTATCATAGCACTTTTTAGCTCACCATTATGCTAACAAACAAACCAAGCACAAACTAGAGAAAACATTTCCTTTTGCAGCTTATATTAAGTTCAAAAATGAAAGAGATGAAGGAGAAAATAAAGCATATAATAAAAAGGTGAAAGCTTGTCCATTGCAGGCATCATAAAATTGTGGAGTGATTACTACATTATATTAGGAAACAAGATGCATCATAGACTTGACAAACTCACATCTTTGAGTGCTCATAGTCAAAACAGACAGCACAGGTAAAAGGATATTAAACTTAATATGTAATGATTACATTATATTCTTCTCTCAGCAACATCAGAATGTAACCCTTTACAATATCATAAGCAAGTATATAAGCATCTTCAGACTGTGTATGCTTGCTGAATTGTATCAATGTCAAGTCCCTTCAATCTCACCACTGATTCAACATGACCTTTGAGTGTATGAAGTTCTCTCAACCTGCACACAATTATTATGAGATAAATATTCATATAACTTTGTTTTATAGAATTACCCTCATGAAACAGAGAAAGATATGCATTTCAGATTCTTGTTCCCAAGGAGAATTAGTAGTGATAATAGTAATAGTTATAGTTAATAACTATATGGCAATGCAAACCGAGTTAGTAGAAAAATAAACTTCGTAAGTCGACATCTTTCACGTCTATGTTTGCATGTAGGGCTTCATGGTTACAAGTGTGCATCATTTTTATGTTTATCTTTATCCCCAACTTAATTTATCAAATAATAAGAAATTCAGCACATCTGTATACCTTGCGATTTCGGCTCTTCTTTTAGCTTCTTCAGCCATTTGATTGAGTTCGCTGACATGTGTGCGCTCAGTGAACTTGGAGTCAGGTGGTTGTAATCCATGCAATGTTCTTTGTGCATGTGCCCATTGAAGTTCCCTTTGTTCCTTGCCGAAGTCCTTTTGCCTTGTGAATGCAATCTACATAACAATGAAATTCATAAGCAGAGAGCAAAAACTAAAACCTTCCACTTCTAGGACTAATTAACTCAACAAAACAAACTCTACTTACCCTTTGCTCAATGACAAGATCCCAAGCTCTCCCACTCAATGCGTAGCGGATCATAAACTTGATGACATCAAGCGGGATGTAGAATACTATGTTGTATAACCATATTACACCAGCCCAGCCCCAACCTATTCCTTCGATAGCAGCGAAGCTCCAGCTTGCATATACAGCAATCAAAGTGGCAATCTGCATACAGCAAATCAATCACCAAACTTGATGCTACGCAAAATAATTGAAATGAAATGAAAGGTTATGTGGCTTACCAGCTGAGCAACAAGAAAGGCAAACACCAGCAATAAACCAGGACGCTCAGCATATGACCAACCTCGAGACCGAGTTACAAATATAAGAGCCTGGCTAATGGTGCTCACTTGAAGATAGATTGCAGAAGCAAGTTTACGGAAATCATCATGTGCAGTTTTTTCAAGACTCGAGACCCCAAACACTCTCTGAAAACGCAGCAGGTAAAATAAATCAATGGCCATTCAAAGCAATGAAAAGACGAATACAGAATCCGTGAAGGGCATGAATTGGCATTGATACACATGATTAATTAGGTAACTATATATCATAACTGTTAATGAGTCCTAGCATAGCTTCAATAAATGATGAAGCATTGAATATTAATTAAGATGTCAAAGAAAGAACACATACAGGGAAGAAATCTGTTTTGTATGCTGCCCAAAAGAATATGACTGTCATCATTGCTAAGTAACTTCCGAGCACAACGCCTGTAGTAAAGATCTCTGCTAGCTTCCAGCTATCTGGCAGAGGTGATGGTTTCACTCTATCTTTAGATATTGTCATAATAGTACCTACCATGTCAAAGAAATCATTAGTCGCAATAAAACTCAGGAGTCAGGATTGCAAAGAAGTGTGTTTCAGGCAACAAACGCCGTAAACAATGACAAAGAAAAGAAACAACAAACCATCATTTAGGATGGCGATAATGAGCACCATAAAAGGAGGAAAATCAAACTTCCATATTAGAGCCAGCAACATGAAACCAAGCTGTAAACATGTCAAAATAGTAAGAATGTCAGACCAATCTACTAATTATGTTGTCAACAAAGAATAGATTCCAGAGTTGCAAAATAATTCACTTACCACAATACGAATTGTAATTGAGACTGCATAAATCTGCATGAAAGAAAACACAATATTCAATGATGATACAATAAGCACTCATACTACCCCACATGCAATAGCCTGGACAAAATTACTATTACCAAAAAATTAATGCATGATGGAGTATAAATGTATTAAAATTGCAGAAGTAACAAAGACATGGGTGATTTGGGGGAAATTTTGAAGAAAAAACATATTGAGAAATTTAAAAGTAGTTCAATTGCTCACTGTATAATTTTTCATTCTCTGGAAGATAGCTCGGCTGGTCAAAACAGCGCTTATAATCACACTAAGACCTGGCTCTGTTAAAACAATATCAGATGCACTACGAGCTGCATCGGTAGCATCAGCAACAGCTATACCAATGTCTGCCTTCTTGAGTGCAGGTGCATCATTCACGCCATCACCAGTCATTCCACATATATGTTTCCTGGCTTGCAAGCGTTTCACAATCTCATACTTGTGCTCTGGACAAACACGAGCCATTAATTATGTTATACTTAATTAAAAGAGCTAATAATTAATCATCCATCCAATACAAGTCAAACAAGGAGCAAAACAAGAAATTACAATATAGAAGCATACCAGGGAAAACACCAGCGAATCCATCAGCTTTTTCTATCAGTTCATCAACTGGTAAGGCTGCAATGGATTCATCCTTATCCTGCCCAAGTAAAGCAGATGAAGGATACATATTGGTACCCATTCCCAAACGACGACCTGTTTCCTTCCCGATAGCTAGTTGATCCCCTGATAATGAAAAGGGAGATATATACACATCAAAATTAGGAGAATATGGAGGTAATAATGTCAAAATTCATTATATTGTTGGTTATGTTGAAAAATGATTCCTTGGATCACAAGTTCCTTTTCAGTTCATTGTGTCAATGATATTCTTCCCTTCAGTCAACCCATTTAAAGCAAAATCTTTAATCTATCAGTAAGAACTCGTTTTAACTCAACCAAGTTCCATCATTTCTCTGACCAATATGAAATACAAGTTTACCCGGCCAATTGCATTTACTGAATCCCATATGACAGGACTTAGATAGCATCAATTGCATGCTTAATACAAAGTTTATGCCCAATCTTTAAGAAATTAATGAGCAACAAAGAACAGTATATAATTAGAATTATAAAAGCAAGTCAAACGTTTTTACTAGCATATGTAACGGACCTGTAATCATTTTGACATTAACTCCAAGGTTCAGTGCCCTCCGTATTGTTTCTGCACTATCATGCCTAGGTGGGTCAAACAGAGGCAAAAGGCCAATAAACTGCCACGGGCCTCCACTACTCTCTTTCCTTCCATCTGGAACTTCCTGTATGATACCAAGAAGTCTGTAACCCTTTCCAGCTTAAAACATAGGACATTCACCAAACAATCGGGCAATAAATAAATTACCTGGTATGCTACAGCAAGAGAACGCAAACCGCGCTCTGCAAACTTATCAATCACTGCATGAACTCTACGTTCAATGTCGACCTTATTGTGGGCAAGATTGAGGATCTGAAAATCATAGTACAGATCACAATGAGAATGCGTGAAACCATAGGATTAACATAATATTACGTAAGTGATTTTATTAAATTACCTGCTCTGGTGCACCTTTGCTGACTCTATGCATTTTACCATCACTATCAATATATGTCAATGCTGTCCGCTTATCAGTTGGATTGAAAGGAAGAAAATGTATTTCTCGTACACCAGCACGTGCCTTTGGTAAGTTAGAAAAGAAAAGAAAAATCATTTCAACTTGAATTTAGATAAATTTATGTGGATGTGCATATTACAGTTGCAGGCTTGGATCTAATACACATAAGGAGAATATCAGTAAATAATAGACCAATGACTAACCTCCTTCGGATCAGCCAGCATCCCAACTATGGCAGTATCTATTGCATCTTGATTCTCAAGTCTTGAAGCTCTAGCTGCCATCAAAACAACAGTATCTGCATCCACTCCTTTTGCAAAAACCTTCATGGTTAAAAAGTAAACAAATATATTAGAATGAATGCATATGAAACAGACAGAGATAACCAGCAAGTAACACTGTTTGTCATCCAACCTCAACAAGATTTTTATCAACAGTGAGCTTATTCAATGTTAGAGTCCCAGTCTTATCACTGCAGAGCACATCCATGCCGGCCATCTCTTCTATAGCTGTCATCCTCTTTGTGATTGCACCCTACAGAGAGCAGACATTATAACCGTTAGCTCTAACTTGCACGTATCCGCTCAACATGCTCAACGGAAAGATCCTAACTGACCTGCTGAGATAGCCTGTGTGAACCAATAGCCATGGTAACTGACAGAACAGTAGGCATGGCAATTGGAATTCCTCCAATAAGAAGCACAAGCAGGTTATCAATTCCAGGACGATACTGTCTATCTTGGATGGGATACATAACAATAATCTCAATAACCATCCCCACGGCAATTGAACATATGCAGAAGTTTCCAATTGCAGTCAAGACCTACGTGACAATAGAAAATAGAACAAATCAAATCTGAAATTCAGAATTATGAATATAAATTTAGGCAGGGAAATACTGTGCTCTCTCGTGTTACCTTTTGAAAGTGACCAACTTGATTAGTAGTGTCCACAAGGTGAGCAGCTTTCCCAAAGAAGGTGTGAACACCAGTAGCAATGACTATAGCTTCAATCTCTCCTTGTTTGCAGGTAGAGCCAGAGTACACACCGTCACCGGGGCTCTTTGTCACTGGCAGCGACTCGCCTGTAAGCGCAGACTGAAAGCACAGAGCAGGGAAAGGAAGGAAACGGTAAATGATGTGAAAGAAGTAATGAACAGATAGCATGTAATGGATAAAGGAACAAAAAGAATATGATAGATTAAAGAAAACAAAAATATAAGAGAACCCACTTGATCAATTTTCAAAGGATCCCCTTCAAGAAGACGAGCATCGGCTGGTACAATATCTCCAAGTTTGATGCTGATTATGTCACCAGGGACCAGTTCAGCAGCATCTTGCTCATTCCACCTACCATCTCGAAGAACCTTTACAAACACAGTCACCATAACAAATGAAACCATAAGTAAAAAGAAGATTCCCTTTCAGATGCAATTGATACCAACATGGAATCCACAAACAAAAAGACACTGAAATTGACACCTTTGCTTTTGGAGCGAGACGAGCCATGAGAGCAGCTGCAGCATTACCAGCATTGTTCTCCTCTATGAAACTAATAGTTGAATTGATAATAAGCAAGGTGATAATACCCACAAAGTCTTGCCAATCAGGAGGCTTCCCCTGCACACAGAATAAAGAAGCAAATCCAAATAATTATCAACAAATACACACCATCACTGCCAATAAAAAGTTTAAAAAAAACCACAAAAGTTGAGTGTTTTTATTATTACTCACCCCTCCATTTGCAAGTGCAATAGCCATTATAGCAGCAGCCTCCATAACCCATGACAGAGGATTCCACATAAATCCTAAGAACTTCAAAAATTTGCTCTCCTGAACAACCCAAAAGATAATTCACCATAAAGTTTCATTTTTTATGAAAGTGGGACTTCATGGGCAATGAGAAAAAAGGAGTACCTTTTTTTCTTCAAGCTTGTTGTGACCAAAAATGACCAATCTCTCCTCAGCAGCCTGACTGGTAAGTCCTTCTTTGCTACATCTCAGATTCTCAAAAACCTCCTCAATGGGTATGTTTTCCTGCATTCACAAAAACAAAAAAACAAAAAAAAACTCATCAATGAAACAGAAAAGACAAAGGAATACAAAGCAAGGAATTTTGATTGAAGTGATTGATTCAGATCTGTGTATACCAAATCCACAGCTTCCTTCAACACAGCCTCCAAAACTTCAGACTTGTCCCCCATCTTTTTCTTCTCTCTCTACACCAACTTTCTCTCACTGCAAAACCGTTCAGAAATGAAGAGTGAGTGAGTGCACCAACAGTGAAAGGTGAAATACAATAAGTACAAGTACAACCACAACATACCCTTATCCAACTAACTACTATAAGAATCGAACACTGTCATAATAATCTACATAAACTAAGTCTTCATCGACAAAGCATTGATCTCGAAATAAAAAAAAGGACAAAAATAGAAAAAGAGTGACAAAAACAAAAGACAAAGATGTATGATGTGGTTATACGTAGGATGAGTAGTAAGACAACCAAATTGTGACCCCAAAAACTGGGATTCAAGATGTGCAAACAACAATAACTCTTGTTCAATGGAAAATAAAAAAGAATAACACAGGCAGAGAAAACAAACCCCTTTGCCCTTTAGCTTATGCAAATGCATATGCAACCATGTTACTCTATTGGAATGATGATATACATACAATTATAGAGTCATTCAGTAACAGTCACTACTTTAATTATCTTTTGCTTCACTTTTTTCTCTCACTTTACTTTTCTTCTCTCCTAAGTCCCTTTGTAATCCTTTTTCTTGGTTTCTGTTTAATAATCCTATTATCCGTTACAAACAGATAATAAAAGGATAAAATAAAATATATTTCTAATACAAATCTTTTACATAAAAAAATAAAATGTATGTAATAACACTTTTATACATTATTATTGTATTATTTTTTATTATTATTATCTTCTCACTTATATTAACAGTGTGTATATATTACACTATCACAATTTAATATCAATAGTTAGATAAGTTTTATTGTTTCTTCTCTGGTAAGCTTTTGGTACCAGACTCATTTTAATTTATATGTATCAAATAAAAACAATAAGGTGCTTTGTCATAATAATTTTATTAATCTTCTTTCTACACTAATCTATAAACTCGAGAAGCACCTTATCTTCAACTTTTTTCTTTACTTAAATTAGATCGTGTAATAGTTTATAAATATAAGTGATATGTTAGTTATCACATACTAAATTTTCTATCATCTTAAATTTTGTAATATGTCAATTAGTTTTTTTAAATATTTCAATACTAAAAACCTAAATTTATATTTTGTATGAGCCTTATAGATGGAAAAAATATCAGTTAGAAGAATTAGTCTCACATTTTTGCTCGAACATGATTATTTCTAGTCCGAGAATATCTATGGAAAAAAAACAGTTGATCTATGTAAATACACTATAATAATATAAAAAAAGCATTGAAGTATTCCATAAATAATACGAATATTAATATGGAAACTAATTCATACAGGGGCCTAAGTACTCCTACATTATTTCAATATTTTATGAGATTTCTTCAATTTCCTTCTATTTTTATAACCGTGCCATAATATCCTTAGTGATGAACGGTTACTATTTTCGTTTTTTATAACCTTTTTTAGTCTTGTCAAATATTAGGATTGACATTTAACCAAGTGAAATGCTCGACCAATACATTTTCAGAAAGACACCAATAAACTTCCTTTTATTACATAATAATCTATATCTATATATTATTTAAAAAGAAGATATTACATATGCACGGGACGATATTTTTTGCAGCATGATTAAGAACACATATTACATGTGCATTTATGATTAAGAATATGTATGTTGCTCGTGCATTCGCATGGTTAAAACCATATATGTTACCAGTGCATTCATATTGTTAAAAATTATTAATTATATATAAAATCATACGGTCAGACCATACGGTTTAACTGTTTAAATCGGATAAACTTAATATGGGTCATCTACTGGTTTAACATCTTGCTCGACTTTCTCAACATTGTTTTTTACACATACATAACATGATATAGTTAGTAGTATCCTATTAATCAAAAAAATCATCAATAAATTTATAATTTCATTAATATTTGATTCTAAAATAAGATTAGTATAAAAATAATATTATTTAACTCTAAAATAGCTACAAACAATATGTTATGATTCATATTATTATTTTAATATTGCTATAGTAACATTATATTTTAATATTGTATAGGTAATCATATTCCTTTTATTTTTAAATAAATCACATGTCATGAAGGCTTGAGAGATTGACACATGTCATGAGGGAGTTCTTGAGAGATTGACACATGTCATTTGATGAGAGAATGACACATATCATGAAGGCTTGAGAGATTGATACATATTATGAGGGAGTTTTTTTTTATTATATAGGTAATAGATAATCTATATCTATATATTATTTAAAAAGAAGAAGTCTCCATTTACAGTCATGTTTTTCTTTTGTTGATCAATATTTATGTGTAATTTTCCTAAAAATAGCATGGCTTAAAATTAATTATCTCTGCCACTGGTACGGTGCGGCGGAGGAGAGAAGTTGGTGGAGTATGGACCATTAGCCATTAAGCTAGCGGCAGCCCCACGTGCATGACTAAATAAAGATACTCCATTATTTTTTATTGAGTGTAATACATTTATTCATAATGTAAAACTTTATACACAATTAATGGATTATCAATTATGAATGGATTTAATATATATATATATATTAACAGTGTTTTTTTATATTGTCTGCAAATCATCCATCATTGATTTACTAATTACTATCAACTCTCAAATAAAAGTAATACAAATCAACGACGGATGATGTTCTAACAGTGTAAAAAACTTACACAAATTTTAAATTAAAATTATTTATTTGTATTGTTATTCACCATCAATACACCACTAACAATTTTTATGAAATATAAGATATATGCACTAACTAAATGGAACAGATAGATAAATTATGAGGATGCAAAATATAATTAAACTCTTCTAAAAAATACACCTAGGGTGATAATTTTCAAAACATACACAATAAAAAAGAAAAAAGTGTATATAGTGACAGTTTAAGATATTTATATATTATCATTGTATCATTGACTATTCATTTTAATTATTATTAACTTTTAAACAAAAATAATATAAAGAATAATGTTAAAGTATTAACATATATAAATCTTTACGTTCTATTGTAGGTACATGCATATTACAATCACTTTGAATTGCCACTTTTTTTTAAGATGACGTTAAACTTTGGAGGTGAAGTGATTCCTTTGAAGGTAGAGAAAGATACCTTTGTAGACATGGGTTCAACTTTGCGGTATCACAAATAAAAAGTTATGAAAGTCAGTGAATATATCACTTTCGCTTTCCCAAACCATATCTATCCCCGATTTTCTATTCAAACTTTCAAACCCATGATGTCACCTTAGTTTCATTGACTTCAAAAGTTGTTATGTGATATATTTTTCTACAAAATTTTTCACAGGTATATAACTTTCTATTTTAGCCTTTCATCCTCATATATACAAAAACAAAATAAAGAATTCATTATATGTTTATTTTATTGATAATACCACAAATACAATACAAATAATAATCCATGAAAGCTAAAGATATATTGATAAAACATTTATAAAAAAAGTGTAGAATAAAAGACAACAAGATAAATTTATTCACTCCAATAATACACCTAAGCGCCAACGAAACGATGCCAGCGTTTTGCCACTCCACATATGGTGACTAGAGAAAGCGACTTTTGAAAATATTTCAAATCTTCTCAACTTTCTAAAACTCTATTTCATATTGAGTTTTAAACGTTATCATGTAGTAAGATTATGTTTCTCACAATAAATATTTATAATCAACATATACTAATATAAATTTTTACTAAATCTCTGAAAAACTAAAATTTAAGGGTTTGATTTATGAGAGAGTAACACTTTGGATAGTCACACACTCACAATAAAGATGTTAATTTTTTTAAGTATTAGGTGATTGGATAATTGATAATACAAAAAAATATATATATATAAAAATACGATTAATTATATATCCCTTACAAAATTGTTTTAGAAATCCTCAAATACCACGATATTTTTTCATAAAAAATATTGCAACTCTAATTCAAAGTTTTTTTGAAGAGGGACATTGGAAGCATTTCTGCATAGAGTTATGAGTATTTTGAATTAAGAAAGATGTAACTCGGTATTTTTCAATCCAAATGAAAATGTGTAGTAGTTAATAAGAATATATGCTTTATTCGTCCATGTTTTATTTATTTTTTCTTTCGTTTTCATCTTTGTCCATGAGCGCTGTAAAGATATGCTTCCTGTACATTGGATTGGCCAAACAAACTGTGCATCAACATCATCACATGCCAACAATAACTAAAAGTTTTGCTGTCGGTGTATAAACTATATTATTTTATGTATTTTTAGCAAAATTATTAGTTTTGTTTCCTTAGTTAATTTCTGTTTTTAAGGTTGCTCTTGTATTTTTCTTCTTCAATTTTTTGACTTATATTATAAGTTGGTTTTTATTATTAGTTTTATGACTTAAAACTCAACTATGATGATATAGTTCCAAAAAGTTCGTATAAGAGGGATTATATAAAGTCTTTTCATTTGAAACCCATTTCCACCAATGTTTGGAGTTTTGTTGGGGTTTGAGAGAACTATGAAACAAACTTGCAACAAAGACAAAAGAATGAAAAAGTTACCAGACAAATTTGATTAAGAAATAACTCACGGGTATAACTTAGCAATTTTGACTATATCTTTTTTACATTTGAATTGTGTTATTGTATTTATGAAAGAGATAATAGGTCCTCCATTGTTAGGAAGATGAAGAAATGAAATGCAACATGTGAGAGGGTAGATTAGTGCATAGAAAGTGCATAATATATCATTCATAGCATTAAAGGCACATTCACAAAACAAGATCGTGTCCAGCGCAATTTCCACCATTACCATTATCATTATGATCACTTAATCATGCCACATGATTTGTCTCAGTCCAATCCCTCTCAACACCAACGTACGATCCGTACGGTGCCGTAAAACACTTTCGGTACTCTCTACTTTTATGTCTGTCTAGTGTTTCACATCGATTTTGTTCTTTCTTTCTTTTTTAACAACAAACTTCATTCAATATCAAACAAAAATAGACCAGCTTAGAGCATCTATATCACCTTATCATCCTCTAATATGTCTTGTCAAATACAAATTATTTTATGTTTCATTATGATTTAAGTAGCCAAACTCAACTTTTATTTTAACATTGCAACTCTGAAAAAATTAAAATAAATCTCACATCCTACTCCTCATTATTTTTTCTACATAATATAATATATATATATATATATATATATAAGAGATTTGTTTACACTCAAGTTAAGTTACACTCAATCTCAGTAAGTGCAATAAATGATGAGATAAAAAAATCTTAAATAACTTATTACACTCATCATTTGTTCCATTAGATTAAAAAATGAATGTTTGAGATTGAGTGTAACTTTACTTAGGTGTAAACAGAACTCTCCTTTTATATATATATATATATATATATATGAATATAACATTTTAGTTCATTTTATTGTAATTTTAAGTCAGTACGAATGTAAAAAATATATAATTGGTGCAACTTTTAAAAAAGTACTAAATTCATAATTTAATTGATTGGCTAAGATTTGGTGATGATGAAAGGCCATGATTTAGTTAAGTGGCCAAAAAAAATGTTATAAACGGTTGAAATTAATTGGCCAACATTAAGGGACTCAATCATATCTAAACTTCCTTTTATACCCTCTTTTTCTTTGCTTTTAATCTCATTCTATATAAGTATTCTTTACCCAAAAAATATCATCCTAAAAAACAAACTTTAATATTCTCTTAATCATAAGAAAACAAGTAGATACTACATGCAAACTGCCAAGGGTGGGTTGAAGATACTCCGAAAGCAACATTTGTTTTTCACGATTCCTATTAATAAAACCCTTATCTCAAAATTTCAGAGCCAATTAATATGATGAAGCACCGCAATATGTATGCAATTATGTGTAGAGAAAACCTAGCGTAAGATATATATGGACCACTTTACCATATATTGTAGGGACCTCCATATTCAAATCATCATGCATCTAGCTATTATTGCTTACCATCTCTTACACAAACACCGCACCCTTAACCCATGAGCGTTAGTTCAAGTGATACATACTTGATTTTCTTTAAGTAAAGTATTGGATTCGAGTCTTGTGGATGAAAAAATGCATGTTGAAAGAGTTATGTTCCACAACTCGGACAAAATTGCCTCTAGTATGAAAAAAACATTGCACATGAGATTCCTATAGGGGCAAAGATAACAATCAAATGACAATGTCTTAATCCTAATAGTTTAATTTATGGTAGGAGAAGTTTCAAAATCTTAATTGTAGATATAACACTTTTCATATAGTAATTATACAATACATTATTTGATAATACTCATTTTCTTTCCTTTTGAATTGTTTTGAAGGAAGATAAAACAAAGCAAGGGTTACCGTGGATGGATAAAGGAATCATTCTAGAGCAAAATAATTTCATTGGAGGAAGGATATTCACCAAAAGGAATTGCTTTATGCAAGTGGAATCGTGGATTTGTGGGTGGCTTTCCCTATCAAGCCCAATCTTTGTTTACTTTATCTTTCCTTTTGTTTCTAGTTATCACCATTTTTTGAGGTTTAAATATGTTTTTGATATTTACAAATTTATTAACTTTTTATTTTAGTCTTTGAATTTCTTATTTCTTACATTTTTTATATATTTTTTAATCGACCCATATTAGTTTTAATGAAAAATGTAAACGTCAACAATATTATGCATGTGTCTTGTTCCACCATGAATTTAGTTTTATATATTCATTTTGAGTGTTTATGAATTAAAAGGTTTTGATTTGATTAATACGATCATGTCTCTAATTGAGTAAGAAATATTTAGCGTACATTCAAACAATTTTTTTGACTAGAAGCATGTACCTAAACTTGGACTTTATGGATTAAAATCAAAAGAATGTGTTAATTTATATGTATTTATAAGAACCTAAAGGACATTTAAGTTTTTCTATTATCACATTTAAGTTGCAGGATAAGATTTAAAGTACATTCTCTACCTTTATCCCAACTAAAAAGAAAAAAGGGAAGTATTATTAACTTCTCTCGAAAAATAAAAGGAATAAGGTGTCACAAAAAACATTGAGAAGGAAAAATTTATTATGCGTTGCATTGGTTCCGTGCTAATAATGCTATGATGAAACTTGAAAAGTAACATGACATTATATCCAATTTACACCACAGAATCGCGAGGCATGTTATTATGAGAATTAAATAAAGGCGAGTCATACATGGGTTAATGTAATAAATAAAGCAAAACCCAATGTCATGGTTAACAATTTTTTGTAGCAATTTCACTCCCGAAAAAAATTACTTCTACATCATGAATGAGTTAATATAATCATCGTTATGAGTTATAAAATATTAAAAAAAACTAATTTCATTTATATTTGATATTTTTAGGAACAACTTTAAAGTTTTGAAATTTTGAGAAACCAAATTAGTACCCACTAAATTTTTTAGTACCAAAATAAGTCTTTCCTCTAATAAACATTAATGAAGGTTTAATTGATATTCTTAAGTTGAAATCTGAGTTTGTGGGATCAAACATAATAAGTGTACTCTTTTTTCCCATCGGCCTTGATTCATTGAACTAGATGTGGATTAGGTTGACCCAAATAAGTTCAATAATGAGCAGATTTAGATAATGAAATTAAGAGTTTAATTGACTCTTTGAAACCTTTTTGTTTTCAAAATTCTTAAACTACAATTTTCTTCTCAACAACTCTTCCTTTTCCCTTTCATTCAAACTCCACTCTCTCTCTTACTCATCTTTGTCCCCTCCAAATTTACTCGTTCACTCAATGACCCACTCAAATCTAAACTCATCAAACATTATCTCTCTCAATCGTTGTTCAAAGCTCACCCCTAAGGAAATGATGGAAAACTACGTTTTTTTGGGACAAATCTAAACTCCCATTTGACTCTACAAGAATTAGTTTATTTTTGTTCGACTTAAGGCCCAAATCCAACCACGCCACAAATCGATTTACACGGACAGCAAAAATCTGTTTGGTCCCCTTTAATAGTCATTGTTTAGGCCACACTCGGCCTTTTCGCCCTCGCCTGACTCAGACTACCCCAAACCATTATTTTAGGGAGCACATTTTCTATCCATAATTGTGTCACTCCATTCGCTATATACTCTGATTGATCAAAAAAATATTTAATAACTAAATTTGAATTAAAATATATTTTTCAACCAATCGGAATCTCACAGCACATAAAATGGTACTTATTGTGGTACAGTAGATGTGCACCCATCATTTTATAATGTAATCGTTGTAATTAATTTCTAAGATCATATGCAAGCAAGACGCTGCAGAAAAAATCTGTTTTGAATTTGAGAATTATAACGAGGGAATCTCTTCATTGGAAAAACTTCGATCGATTTTGTTTTTAAGGGAAACTTAGAGCCTTGATCAATCTTAAAATTAATTTACTAATAGACGTTGATTCAAGTGATACATGTTTGATTCCCCTTAAGTAAGGTTTCGGGTTCGAGTCTTGTGGATGGAAAAAAAGTCCACTGGAAGAGTTAGCCTCACGTACCTGTGGATGTTCCCGACTCGAACAAGATCGCCTCCAGTACAAGGATACCCGTGGGAAACTAAAAAAACAAAATTAAAATTAATTTATAATATTTCACCCTTCATGTTATGAATGTAAACTCTCATTCCTTACTGACAAGATATTGGTTAGTGATATAAGGTCCACTAAATTTTCAAGGTCGAGAGTTCGATGATTCTCGAAAGCAATATTTTATGTGAGAAACAATCACGAATCCCAAAAGATCATTGGTGAGGATAAACTTCAACTTACTTCCCTATTGGGCTCACAACTAAACACGAGTGATGAACCATATGGGTCCTTCACCCTCAAGAACAATATCTCACATCAAGTGCTTAAAAAAATCTGATTTATTATGATTGTGTTGTCACTACTCATGGGAGATGTTGGAAACTTCAGGTTTATGTCAACTCACTCACATGCTCTTGCATTGCAACCTGGCCCTGCTAGACAATGCTTAACATGATTATCTTTTCACTCCCTAGTTTATGCCAATGCTTATATTCGATCTCCTTTTTTTCACCTTTAGTTTCTATTTTTAGACATGAATTCTAGTCATTGTCATTACACTTGTAATGCATTTTCATCCACATTCCTATTTTGTTCATTATCATATATTTAGTTAATAATTGTAAATTATTATTAGAGTGAAAGTTGGAAGCTTTTGTCTCGTGGAAAGCTAAGTGATAATAATTACACGAAGGAATATTTTTTTGTAATAATATTACAGATTATTTAGAGGCTCAATGTATATAACTTTAATGCATGATCAGTAGTTTTAACTTTTCTTGACCATTGGTGCATAACTATGCAATTATTTCGTATTTTAAGGGAAAAGTGATACCTTAACATTTAGTTTGGGTTATTAAGATTGACCCATTTATAACGTAATTGATTACAAGTGAGATAGACATGTCTCTCTTTAATCTTTGCAAAATGGTGAAGTGATTTTAATGAGGGAGTTCCATTGTTACACGAGTATGGAAAGATTGAAGAGTCACAAGTGAGACACTACATCTTGAACCAAAACCTTAGGGTATTAGTTTCATAGGTCTTTCCTACTTATAAACTTTTTCACTTCTCCACACATATCCAATATGAGACTTCACACTTGAATAAATCCAACTTTATATTATTCCTTACTAACACCTACTACATAATTCGTGTTCTTTATATAAGATTTAATTAGGAAAGTATAAAACTCCATCTTAATTTGACACTATAGTCTATACATCATAGATAAAAGTTGAGGGAGGTGCAATTCGTAGACAAGATTTAGCGTTTGGATCATGTCGTTGATGTGATACTTTTCCTTAGAATTTGGTACAACTAGATTGCACATGCATGGTTTCACTTTGTGCGACAATAAGATATAGCAGTTAATCATCTGTAGACTGTAAGATATTTTGACCTCTTCTTAAGTTCCACATTAACAATAATGCTTTGCGTTGGAAAAACACATTAGGACTCTTGTTGCAATGTTTGACAAGATCACCTCTTTGTTAGGTGGGGTAACAATGAATCAAGATGGTATTGGAGTCTTAAAGGGTTAATTAATAGTCCAAAAGGAACCTTCAATAATTATGTGGTTATGTTTGAAAGTACATTTTCAAGCCTAATTTCAAGCGATATATGATTAGATCCTCAAAATGGTCAGCTAATTGAACATTGAAGAGTGGAAAAGATGCATAGAAGGATAGCCATGTAGCTTATAGGCATGCAATGCTTTTGTTATTTGTCAATTTTTTTACTTCTCCATTACCCACCGCCCATGCTCTCACTATAATGACTTCATTTTAGTTTGAATTTATATTTGGAAAAACATATATCTTCATACAAAAAAAGAAAGTATCATGTATAATAAAAGATTAATTTATAAGTGACACATGATTTGTTGCATACGTAGGAGGTTTTAGTGAAATAAAAATCATCTGTCCCAATAAAATTTGGTCATGGTGTTCTTAGTCAATCAAATTTGGTCATAGTGTTCTTAGTCAATCAAGATGGCATTGGAGTCTTAAAAGGTTAATTTATGGTCCAAAAGGAACCTCCAATAATTATGTGGTCGTGTTTGAAAGTACATTTTCACGCCTAATTTCAAGCCATATATGATTAGATCCTCAAAATGGTCAGCTAATTGAACATTGAAGAGTGGAAAAGATGCATAGAAGGGTAGCCATATAGCTTATAGGCATGCAATGCTTTTGTTATTTGTCAAAAAATTTACTTCTCCACTACCCACCGCCCATGCTCTCACTATAATGACTTCATTTTAGTTTGAATTTATATTTGGAAAAACATATATCTTCATACAAAAAGAGAAAGTATCATGTGTAATAAAAGATTAATTTATAAGTGACGTATGATTTCTTGCATAGTAGGAGGTTTTAGTGAAATAAAAATCATTTGTCCCAAAAAAATTTGGTCATGGTGTTCTTAGTCAATCAAATTTGGTCATGGTGTTCTTAGTCAATCAAGATGGCATTAGAGTCTTAAAGGGTTAATTAATGGTCCAAAAGGAACCTTCAATACTTATGTGGTCGTGTTTGAAAGTACATTTTCACGTCTAATTTCAAGTCATATATGGTTAGATCCTCAAAATGGTCACGCTTATAGGCATGCAATGCTTTTGTTATTTGTCAAATTTTTGACTTCTCCATACCCACCGCCCATGTTCTCACTATAATGACTTCATTTTAGTTTGAATTTATATTTGGAAAAACATATATCTTCATACAAAAAGAAAGTAACACATGTAATAAAACAATTAATTTATAAGTGACATATGATTTGTTCCATACCTAGGAGGTTTAGTGGAACAAAGATCATCCGTCCCAAGAAAATTTGGTCATAATATCCTTAGTCAATCAAACTTCACAAAATAATATAAAAATATTTAATTTTTATTTTTAATTAAATGAGATTTTCTAATTGAGTGAAGACACAAAGTGAGACAAGAACGGGAACATATAATCCCCATCCAACTTAGTAGTGATAGATATATCATTACTCTTTACATTTATAGGTATATTATCTTAATAATGTTTAAATTGTTATGTGATGTAAATGTTTTAAATGTTTTAAATGGTGTGATTTTATCTATATAATTGTATATATTAAAAATAATTTAAACAATCATAGTTAATCATTTTTAACTATTAGTGACTTATGAACATATGCAAAACAAATATCACGTACATGGGATGTTTTGGAAAAAATAAAACCCCCTCCATATATTATGTATATTTTATAAAATCATGCTTTAGAAATAGTTTTTTAGTATCATGTGAATTACATTAACACTTGCTGCTCTGGATAATTTATCATCAAAAACTATAAGGAACGATTAAAAGGAAGGGGGCACTACACTTATTTTTATTTATATATATATATATATTGACTCATTTTTTCGATATTTTTGTAATATTCATGTAATATTTTTACAATAAAGTAGATTTTAGAAAATATTTACATTTTCTATTTTTTTTCTTCTCTCGGACCCTCCAGTCATTGGTTTTCTGGATGTATGGGGACAGATTAGAAATAGGAATTTGAAGTTAGGTATACATTGGAACTTTTCTGAACAAAGCTTGTGAGTCGAATAGGAAAGGTTCGTGAGGTTGGATCTATCCAAAAGAATCTTGGTGCAAACATGTGACTAAAAGCAACTTTTGCTTACACTATGATCTTATTTTCGACTATGTTTTCTGATGGGTACCCAAAACTATGTTGCCCTAGGTTTCAAAGGCCCTACTATTCTTAAATTACGGAGGTGGCCTCATACTGGCAAATTATCAAAAGACACTATGTTAGGAGTCTCACATTGACTAGAATAGTAAACTTAATGTGTTATTTAAGTCATGAGACTCTCCCACCTAATAGACTAGTCTTTTAGGTTGAGCTCTCCTCATAAACTTAAATCCTAACACACTAGCAACATTCTCTGAAATTCCATCTCCCTTTTTTTGTATATGATCTTTCGTACTTAAATCATGCTTTAAAATATGCTTTCTGATGTAGATAGGATTGTACAAGTTTCCAGTTGAATAAATGTTGATATTATAAGTTAACGGGATATAAATTATTGTTGATACTATATATATATATATATAAGTTATGGGGATGGTGTTTTTGGTATACATGATATCATTCCTCTCCCATTCTAGTACCAAAAAGATTATTCCATTTGGGAACATGATATAATAATACAATGTTTTTGCTCACATCCTTACCAATACCAAATTAGCTGTTATATGAATGAGGATTAGTTGTTCCACATTTTGTGTATTATTGTGTTTCAATCCAATATAAAGTTGTCACATACTTAAAAAGAAAAATAAAAAATAACATTTTTATCTTATTTAGTAGAATATGATTGGTTTGGAACATGGGAAGAAATGTTTTTAGGATAGAAGATCTTTGTTTCGCTGTTATATAAGGTATTCCCCATTGACTCCCAATGTGACAGTAAGATAGAAACATGGCAGCGCTGATTATTGTTGAGTTCAGGAAACATTGTGCTAAGAATTAACCTTGATCTTCCTTTAGAAGTTAAAGAAACATCACAGTTTCAAGGCCTGTTACAATTAGTTCTTGTAAATACAAAAATTCATAAACTAAAACTCAAAAAACAACACTAATAGAAATAAAAAGATTGCAAGATTGTAGCCATACGTGTTACTTCTCAAACCACATAGAGTGTGGTTGTGTGAGCTCCATGTTGAACAACCATCAGCACCCAAAATACACCAAACATGATCTCAGATTCTCAGTAGCTATATATGACTAGCATGTAGTCTCGTTCACATGCACATTAATCAATAACTTTCTTTTATACAAGAGGACAAAATCTGGTAATACAGCAATACATCATATATGGATTTTTATTATCTGACTAAGAAGGTGCTAATGCTTCTACATATTTGGAAAAATGACAAAGTAGGATCTGAAAAGAAGTGTGAGTTAGAGGTTTCAATTGATCAGTATATATTTACAACACGGTTTAAATATGGACTTCGTGCTTTAATTACTACTGCACCACTACATGCACATTATGAAGTTTTTCATTATAGGCTAGGTGCATACACTTTTGGATAATGTTCTAACCTATACACTACCAATCCAACTTGTTCAATGCAAATTTGAATACCATCTGTGTAACCTTTTAATAAGGTGGCATAACAATGCTCAAAAGTAATCGGAGAAATATTTGGAGTTTTGGTTCCTGTCTCCCACACTTGCATTAGTAGGGAGACTTCCATATGTATAATATTATATGTGTTTTGGTAAACTTTGCTACTAAGTTAATACAATTTTCTTGGGGAGTGCATAGTCTGTTTTGCTGAGTTCATTGATTCTCAATTTGCCTGTATGCTGAAGGTTTTGCTGCCATTCAAGCTGTGAATTGGGCTTTTAAGAATGGTTGGAACAATATGTGGCTTGAATGTGATTCTATAACAGTGGTGAAATTTTTTAATCACAAAGCAAAAGCCCCTTGGAAGATTAGCAATGCGTGGGAACAATGCAAATCCAAGTTGTTGTCAATGAATTTTCATATTTCGCACATCTTTAGGGGGGAAATTCTTGTGCCGATAAGTTAACCAACTATGCAATAGATTCTAGGCATAATTCTTCTTGGAACAATTCTCCTACTTTTATAAAGGATGAGTATAATAGAAGTAGACTAGGTCTCCCCAACTATAGGTTTAACAATATATAATTTGTCTTTTTTTATTTGTTTTCTTTAATATATTTTCGGAGGTGTAGTTGCACCTTTGCTTAAAAAAAAAGGTTAATACAACAAACTTGTATAAGTTTTTTTTTGTTGTAGAAATTTACACTTTTATTCTATGTTGCTTTCCTCTTTAAAAAAAACATTTTTGCTTATATATATATATATGTGCAAGGAAAATATTTACCTTGTACTTTTTTCCTCTACCCTTTTATACCTATTTCATATTTTTAAAAAGTTAATAAAATATTCTACTAAAACCATTATTTACCAAAATGTTTTTACTTTGGATATAACAATAAGTAGATAATTCATCGGTATGAAATAAGTGTATATAAAAATGAGTACCTGAATAAATAATGTGAGAATAAGATTATTGTGTGTGCAGTGAAGAAAATACTCAGTTTATCCCATGATATACAGTCTTACTACTTCACATTTGCAAAAGATAATTTAAACAACTAAAACTAACACTAACATTTGTTCTTGTCACTTTTTCTAAAATTTAAAGCTTTTGATATAAGTCAAAACACGTTTATGTAACAAATATCACAATTGTAAGTATATATTAATATATATACAAGGATCATCTGTTCTTAAGATATTCCTGTCTATATGTACTGAACCAATCAAATTTTATAGAATAATATATAAATATTAATTTTTATTATTATAATTTTTATTTTTAATCAAATAAGATTTTCTGATCGGATGGGTATACCAAATAGGACAACAAATGAGACATGTGATCACCATCCTAATATATTAGCTTTTTCTACCCTTCAAGTGTGGTAGTTATGGATGAGGATATATTGTCTCCGACCATGTCCCTAACCAATCACAATAAAACAAAATTGATAAACTTATAAATATTTAATATTCATAATTGATGTGATTAATGATTGGTTCGAGATGAGATAACAAATCATTGTACAGTTAGTTATTCCTAGGACTTTGGATCATTATCTTTTGAACAAATTATGAGATGATAGTTTTTTTTTAGCTTGGAACTTAGGGCATCAATGCTAACAAAACAAACGCTCATACACGTAACCCACCACCCTCCAAATCTTATAAAAAGGTCCCTCTTCTCATTACTCAAACTCACTTTCCTTACTCCCTCTCTCATCTCACTTTGTGCTTGAAGTACTGCTGCTTTATGCATTTCTTTGTTACAAAAACACACCCACTATCTCCTTGTGATCCTCATAATTCTATCTCAAATCCCACACGAAAACAAGAAAGTGAAAAATAAAAAAAGTCCAAGATGTTAACGAAGCAGAAATCCCAAAAGACATACCCGACAATTGCCGAGGTACAAGACCTTACATTATTTCCTTTCATAAGCTTCCTCTTTTTCATTTTCACTTTCCCACACACATGCATACACATAATTAGTAATTACACATATATATATTACATACACTGAAATGGTCTTTCGCTGTGTTTTGAATAGCTGAACCTAACTTCATTGACAAGAGAATAAATATACTTCATATTCTGAACTGACATGAGTCTTTGACACTTAACAGGTATTCCAGGAATTGAAGAGAATGAGTGACATAGGGCTCCCCATAGCAGTAATGAGCATTGTAGGGTCCCTCAAAAACATAACTTTAGTAATGTGCATGGGAAGATTAGGAAGCCTCGAATTAGCAGGTGGTGCTTTAGCTATTGGCTTCACCAACATAACCGGTTACTCTCTTCTCTCTGGTCTAGCAATGGGTATGGAACCCCTATGCAGCCAAGCCTTTGGTTCTCGAAACTTATCCTTACTCACTCACACGTTACATCGAACAATCTTCATGTTATTACTCTTTGCGTTTCCCATTTGTCTCTTATGGCTCAATCTTGAATATTTCATGCTTTGTCTTCATCAAAACCTAGATATAACTCGAGTGGCAAGTCTCTATTGCCACTTCGCTGTCCCAGACCTCGTTGCGAATAGCTTCCTTCACCCTATTCGTATCTATTTACGTAGCAAAGGCACAACTTGGCCACTCATGTGGTGCACTTTACTAGCTATTCTTCTACACTTTCCCATAATTATTTTTTTTACCTTCAAACTTCACCTTGGTGTACCAGGCATTGCTATTTCATCTTTTCTTACCAATTTCAACACCCTTTTCTTCCTTCTAATATACATGTTTTACACTCGCACCCACGAGGAGTATTCTCTTTCTGTGCCACTAATAATTTATTTTCCCTTGTCACATAATCTAACAAGTAATGCAATTTCCACACTAGTAAAAGAATGGGGCATGCTAATAAAATTTTCCATGCAAAGTTGTGTAGCTGTTTGCTTGGAATGGTGGTGGTACGAGTACATGACAATTTTAGCTGGTTACCTTTATAACCCTCGTGTTGCTCTAGCCACCGCTGGCATAGTAGTACAAACCACATCTCTTATGTACACTTTGCCAGCAGCACTTAGTGCATCAGTGTCCACAAGGGTAGGGAATGAACTTGGAGCAGGAGAACCTGAAAGGGCAAACTTGTCAAGTGTAGTAGCTATTGGAATAGCACTTTTAAGTTCAACTTTTGGGTTGTTATTAACCACAATAGGGAGGGATAGATGGACGAGAGTGTTCACTAGTGATAGTGAAGTGTTAGAATTATGCATGGTTGTGTTACCTATAATAGGACTTTGTGAGCTAGCAAATTGTCCTCAAACTACAAGCTGTGGAATACTTAGAGGAAGTGCAAGACCTGGTATTGGAGCTGCCATAAACTTTTGTTCATTTTATTTGGTGGGAGCACCGGTGGCTATAGTATTGGCCTTTGTTTGGAAACTAGGAATGGTGGGTTTATGTTATGGGCTTATGGCAGCACAAATTGCATGTGTGGTGTCCATTTTAGTTGTCGTATATAACACTGATTGGGAAAATGAGTCATTGAAAGCAAGTACTTTGGTGGGAAATAAGAGTTCATCATGTGATGCATTGTTTGCACATGCAGAACAAATTGTCAAATGTGAAGAAGGTGTTGTCTTTCTCGAAGAGAGCTCCAAAAAGTGAAGGAATGAATATGTGTTGTCACTTTTCGTATCCAATAATGTTTCGATTAATCAAAATATATCATCTAATTGAAAAAACGTTACAAAAGTATAAAAAAAATATTTTATATTATTTAGTGTGATTATATTAGTCGAGGAGAGGGAGACAAAATCTCTTTGTTCAAAGTGAAGACGAAAGAATATTGAAGATACACAGAATGGTGTGGAAGGAAAATGCACTGAAATTAAAATGTAATTGTTATTTTTGTTGTGATTATTATGCTTTTACCTATGCATATGTTTGGAAATCCAAAAATCGTCTTGTATTATTATTTATTTAGTTTCTTTCTTTCTGGATCCGTCCATGCAAGGTTTAGTAATTCTAGCTAGTAGCTACATGGTAAGAAGATACAATTATAATATAATAGGGTTCATGAAAGTGCATTCTCACATTAAAAAATGGATAGTGTGAATTTATTGGAGTAAAAATATAATAGTTTTCTAATAATAAAACATATTATTATTAAGAAGGGTGTAAGTGAGTTGAATTACTCGTGAAATATTTGAGCTTGATTTGTTTAATATTTGATCAAATTGTTTCGCCTGCCTAAATAACCAAATTCAAACTTAAAGTTAGACTCAATTACTTAAATGATACAACTCAAACTTTATATTCTTAACATTAAGAGCTTAAATGTCTTCTATATGTATATTATTAATAATCATATCTTATTACATTAATAACAATTTTATTTATCCCATTTAAAAATATACAATGACCAGAAATTACTAATTCAAAATATATAAGGATGCTCTTCACACGCCATAAATTAGAAGCATTGGGCTTGTACAACACAATTATCTTCAAATTATAGATAAAAAACTTCAACTTCATATCTACCAATTATATATCCCTCAAATAAACCAACATGTCATGCTTTTTGGATAACGCCTCAATAATTTTAACGATCAAATGGAAAATGAAATGCATCATAGGATGTCCTTGCCGAACGCCTTTTAAGATTGAAAATTGTTTTAATGAGCTACCAATTATAAGAACATAGTTGTTGAGGAAAAAACAGACTCTAGTCTATATTTATAAACCTTAAATATCAACTAATTCATGTTAGCAACCAATTTTATCCAGAAAAAAAATTGTAAGCAGATTTTTATCTTGAAATCAATAATCAATAATATATAGGTGAATACTCTGGGCTTGTTTGAAGCCCAACTTATTTTGATGACTCGTTAAGTTTGCTCTTGGCCCTCTTGTCAATGTAACATGAATAACACTAGCCCCATTCAAGATAATATGTTTAGATTGCTTTCTTTTTATTTTGTTAACCAAACAAATAAGACGACTCTCTCTTCTCCTTCTCAAGTATTATTATGATTATGAGAAAAAAAATGTATTCATGAACAATTTAAGAGTTTTATATATTGTTAGTTTATAATTTAAGTAATACAAATTAAAAGTGAATAATTTAATAATGGTTTATAAATCTTTACCATTATCGTTCATATATATTATAAGTTTTATATGTTGATTAATGTGTATTAATCTAATTAACTTTCACGCTCCATTTATAAACCTATTTTAAGATATGCAAACTACCAACTAAATGTTGGTCGAGTGGTTTGAGATGAACAAAAGGTTAAGAGTTTGATTTTTTGGAGCGATATTTGTTGAGAGGGACAATCACACACCTTAAAAGAAATTAATTCCTTACCTATAAGGTGAATGATCAAAGTACCAAAAAAATAATATACAAACTACATAATACAGGAGCATTTTTTTTGTCCTTATCTGCCGAGTCACTCTTCATGGGCAATTGATTAAGTGACTTCTAGTTCGGTGGTGATTTGCATTGTTGGACAAAAATCCAACTGTTTGGGTATCAATTTTGATTGTGATTTTATTGTGGAAAACAAAATCTAAGTTGTCTAATATTTATTAACTATACAAATCATTATTAAATATATATTGGAGGTTATTTTTGGAAGATGATAGTTGGTTAGAAAGTTAGGAATTAGCAAGTTATGTTTGTGTTAATTACTTGCTTTACAAGTTTTCTTTTCTTCTTTTCTCTTGTATAAATAAGTCATATTGGCTCACTACTTATTCATCAATTCAAAATTCCAATAATGAAAATTTCTCCTTTTCTATGGAGTTTGAATCTTTGCTCTTCTTGTTCATATCTTAAGTTCTTTCTTTTCAAGTATGGAAAGTCATGTTTTAACATGGTATCAGAGCTAATAATTATCCATTTCATGGCTTTCGCAATTCTATTCCTCCATTTCATCTTCTTCTTTCTCCATCTTGCTTCAATCTTGTGTATTTGTTTTGGGTCTCGGCACATTCAATGCATACCAAAAGCCAGCCAGCCCTACACATATGATAAATTGAAGATATACAAACCAGCCAAGAAAATCTCTTAATGCCAAGAAAAGAAGATGTGTGAAGGATGATTGCTCTTTTGATGAATATTTGCTAGCTCTCAATACATCAGGATTATAATTAATATTTCCATTAAAAGTTGTATTGTTCTTATTGGCCATAGATGACATTGATTGAAGTTACATTTCCATAGTGAATAAGTTTAGGTTCTTCCACTTGCAAGAAAGTACAAGAAGATACTTGAATGACTTCTTAAATTACTAGATAACAAGAAATGTATTAATTGCAAAGCGAAAGGTCTAAAATGAGCTAATGTAAATCTTGGCATCTTGGTCACTTGCTTCATCCATTTCATTATCAGCATTAGCCTAAACATGCTTGTTATTATCCAGATGCTCCATTTTCAAATGGAGTTTAAACTTGTATTCATGGATGTATGCATTCTCACACCCTTCATAACGACATGCATAAGGGTGATCAGATGATACAAAACCATATGCTCCTCCAAAATGTTTAGGTTTTTTTTTGTTTGCTTTGAATGTCACATCCACATATGGAATCTTTCATGATGAGGTGCATTGTCATTCTTTTGCTTGTATTCATGAGCATATCTATTTCAATGGTTCGTTCTGCAACTCCGGACACTTGGCTTCTAGAGCAAGTTGCATTCATTCAATCAATGGGAAATGAGAAAGCAAATAGTTATTGAGAAACATAATTAATTCCATGTTATGATAGAGTTGGAATTGAGAATTTCATTTGTGCAAAGTATGAAAGCATGTTCAAAAGTGGAACCAGTTGCCCACAACCATCAATTACCTTTTATTTCATTCATACCCTATTTTCTTACCCTCTCATAAACACACGACAATGTTATAGTGTGTACCATGATCAATCTATCATATATATTACATCATTTTTTTATTCTTCAACATTTATCCTTTTTTTATATTCATCATTGAAGTATCTCATTAGGATCAAAATTCTGATCTGTTCTCTCTTTCATCATCAATGGTTGGTTTACTTCTGTCCATAATGGTTAAGTTCAGATATAACTTCTGTGTCATTGATGGTTAAGCATTGGATGGTTAGCTTCTGTCTATATTGGTTAAGCAAAGATATAGTTTCTGCTATGGATTGTTAAGCGTTTGATGATATAGCTTCTGTCATGGGTGGTTAAGCATTGTTATTGCTTCTCCAAATCAATTCTAAGCTGGAAAGTGAGAATTTTCACTCACCAACTTGAGGGGGATATTAAAGATATATTAGAGGTTATTTTTGGAAGATGATAGTTGATTAGGAATTAGTAAGTTGGGCTTGTGTTAATTACTTGTTTTACAAGCTTTCTTTTCTTCTTTTCTCTTTGTATAAATAAGTCATATTGACTTACTTCTTATTCATTAATTCAAAATTCCAATAATGAAAATTTCTCTTTTTCTATGGTGCTTGAATCTTTGCTCTTCTTGTTCCTATCTTAAATTCTTTCTTTTCAAGTATGAAAAGTCATATTTTAACAATCACTAAATTCACATCACTTTCCCACCCAATTAATTCCCCTTTTCAAGTCTGTATTGAAGGGAATGTTTTTGTTTTTGCTTTGCACGAGCCACGACATGGACAGTGCTATTTGATATTCATGTTCTTTACTCTTTCCCTTATTCCTCTTATTCCCTCCCTATGCTTCATCTGAAGACTTTTCATTGAATTACATAAAAGATATTTATATAGGAAAGTGTTGAATGAAAGTGAATTATGTATGGTATGTGATTAAAATAGACTTAGTTTTTGCTCTCTTAAAAAGTTATTAGATGCACTTATCTTGTGTTGAAGTAAGGTCAAATAAATTAATAGTTTCGGTCGTGCTCATGTCATTTCAATCATTCAATTAGAAATATATATTTTAAATTGTATGTATTTCAAAATTGATATGCAATTGATATTAGACAAGAAAGTCTCAAAATAAATTGAATTGCTACATTCTTATTTTATAGAATAAGTATATTAAAGGATGATAAGGTTTGAAAGAAGAGTAAATATGAATGAAAGATTGATTAGTGTAATGAGAAAGAAGAGAATGGATAGAGGAATTGAAGGAATGAGGGAAATGTATTTTGGGAATTGAGTAAAAAATGATGGAATTCAATTTTTAAAATTTGGGGTGAAAAAATAAATGTCTAATTTCCCCTATTTTTCCCTTCTTGTAAAACCATGGTACCTCAATAATGTCACACAAGGCCCACACTCACTAAAAAAATAAATGTCTTCTTCCTCCTTCTTTGTTCTATAACATCATAACTTCTCCCAATCGTTTTTTGGTTTGCTCATAAAAATCCCAATCAATAATCATGAACTTATTTTTAGTTCCAAGACAGGGTTCTTGACTTGGTAGAGGGAATTATAGGGTCACTGAATAGCCATGACAAGGACACTTTTGTCTCATTATTCGTCAATTTCTGTTGGGCTTCCACAATAATTGAAATGGACTTCAAATTTGAGGTTGAAATGCAGCCACGAACTCAGGCTTTGTGACACACCCAGAGGGCAGGGTTAGTTTAGGACCAATCTCTCTCATTTTCGTCCTCTTTCACATTCTCATAGTACAACAATT
The DNA here is from genome assembly GCF_001865875.1 of Lupinus angustifolius. Classification (NCBI taxonomy): domain Eukaryota; kingdom Viridiplantae; phylum Streptophyta; class Magnoliopsida; order Fabales; family Fabaceae; genus Lupinus; species Lupinus angustifolius. The sequence goes on along the minus strand of NC_032009.1, from coordinate 355,094 downwards.
CACTTGTCAAAGTTTTATTTGAAAACTTATTAATTATCTATCGATTCCTTAATCCATTATCCTAATTTATTAGTTGCAATTAGTCATTTTTATAGTTCTCAAACTACATGATTAGTTGGTTTCTACCAATATCATTATTAGTTAAATATAACTAAGACTACCAGATAAATTTGTAAAAATAAAAAAATATATACACCGACAATATAAAAATTATATACACTTTTAGTTAAACATTTATTATTCATTTTTAATCATAATTGACTATTTAAAAATATACTACAAATGAATGGTGAATTGTGTATAAATCTTTATGTTTATGGTGCATAGATATTACACTCTTTTTAAATGTGTGCAAGATTATATATTTCACATTCTCAATATAAAAATTTATACACAATCAATATATTATTCATTTGTATTACTTCTTTGAAAAGTCAATCATGATTAAATATAAATAATGAATAATATAATGACAGGGTATAAAGGTCATCCATTATGAGTGCATAATACAATTCATTTGTTTCATATATGTTTTAATTTTTCCATGTTATCCAAATTTTCGATGTTTTGAAAATTCAATACACAATTATACTTTACATTATAAATATATCATTATTTATTACTCATCTTTTTCACCTCCTAATTTTTTCATTTTTTAATTCAGTTTTCAATGTGTATTAAATTGTATCTAAGTCTTAAATTATGTATATAACTTTAAACATCAAAAAATATTGAATAAACGAATTATATATTTTAATTACTTTTTTCACTAACTAACAAAATGTCAAAATCAACCAATGAACGACTTAATTATTCAGACACTCACACATCATCATATCTCAACATAACAACTTGTATTTGCCTTTATTAACGATATTTTTGAAATAGTTCGATGATGAATGTTATAATATACGACTCTTAGGAGAAAATTATCGTCTCTTGATGTTATTACAACTTTATTTATTTAAATTTAACTTTAACTTTTTGGAGGCACCTATAAATGCATGATGTTCATTTTGATCTTTTATATGTCTTTATGATAACTAATGATCAATCCCAACAATTAAATATATTCAATGTATTATTCACATAAAATCTATTGAACAAGGAATGACAAATATCAAGTATGAAGATATTCTACGGAATCTTTGGTTTGATTATTTTATTGATTAAAATTTAGAATTGAATTATTTGTCATGATAATTATTCTTATTTGTGAAGAGTTTTGAATATGAAAATGATAATAAGAAAAGAAAATGAAAACATATAAACTAAACTTATTTTTTGAAAATGAAAAATATGAAATAAAAATAGTGTTTAAGTGATTATAGATTGATTTTGTTCTTTATGGTTTGTTGCCATTCTAAACCCACTCTTCTTTTTTTAATTAGCAATAAGAAAATTAATATAGAGATAAAGAAAAATTAGGAGAACAAGTGATACTCATATCCACTAAATCCCTACAAATAATAAGGAAGAATACCATTTGAAGGGTTTCTCAACCAAACAACTAGAGAAAAAGAAAAGAAAGGAAAGCGGACATTGATAAGACTCCAAGAATGTAGCAAAACAAGCTCCATCATCTCATCAAGGTGAAAACGCTTGTTCTCAAAAATACTTTTGTTCCTAATATGCCAAAAGAGTCTCAATTGTGACAAACCAAAGAGCCATCCACAAATGGATATTCTTGTTGTCTATCCGTAACAAAGATGCATGAATTGACAAATGAGTCTTTACTTCATTGTGAATAATAGAGGTAAGTCCAAAGTAAGAATAGAGTCTTTGTCAAATAATATAGGATGTTGGGCAAGAAAAGAACAAGTGACTAGTGGATTCCTCCAACTCACCACAAAAAACACACGAAAGGGAGTCATGAACTCCTAAACCCCCTCTATGATCTAGGTTGAGTTTAGTTGGAATACCATCCAAAGCAATTTTTCAAACTAGGCACTTCATCTTTGATGGGACATTACTCGCCCAAAGCTTCTTGAAGAAAACGAGGTCGCTGCTTCCTTCCTGTTTTTGTAAAAATTGGTATGCACTCTTGACCGAATACTTCCCACATTTGTCATGTAACCAAATCCAAGTATCTTCACTTTGTTGTTTAGGTTTAGAATCATGGATTATTTTTAAGAGATCATCATAATCCTCTTCCTCCCAAGCGAACAAGTTTCTCCTCCATTGAATATTCCAAGACCAAACTCCATCTCTCCAAGCACCCAAGGATTCAACTTTTACATCTTTATCCAAAGTCACCTGAAATAATCTGTAAAGGCATTTTTGAGAGAATCTCTTCCTACCCAAACGTCAGTCCAGAATATAATAGAGGATCCACATCCTAAAGACCTATGGAAACCACCATCTACCCACCCACAACCAATCCCTTCCCTGTAATGACTAAGATTTCCTAATTCTCTCCACCAAGAAGAACCTCTCCTAAAATACTCAAAAACACCACCTACTCCATTACTTAAAAACTCATCCCCATATCTAGATCTTAAGACTTTCACCCAAAGAGCATCTCGATTAATAATCTTGATAATGATATCGGATTATTGTGGTAGTTGTTATATATTGACTATATATATCTCCAAGTAACTATATAATCTGAATATTGTACCAAAAGTGGGGATAGATCCGATATTGGCGAGTCATTATTCTGCCATGTCCCATATGATTGTACTAAAAGGATTAGCTTTGCTTGTTTGTAGAAAAGTGTGTTTTGATAAACGACAAACCCGAAAGTGGTTTCTCTTCAAATGTTCAAAAATACAGTCACACTCACACAACCCATGCACTGCTTCACATATCACTTCTCACTAAAGTTCAATGCCACTCCCAACTCATTCTGTCTTTGTTGGCTCTTTTTTATCATTTACGCTCTTATGGTAAATATTCAAATTATAAAAAATTATATAAACCGTAATGTATAAATTTTATACCTTATTATTGTATCATTTATTATTTATATTTAATTATCATCATTTCTTCAAGAAAAGTAATCCAAATAAGTGGCTTGGTATGTAGTGTATAAATATTACTAGTACCTCATTCATAAAAAAGAAACATACAAATTAATATTTTATTTATATACACTATATATTTTTACCTTTACATCTAAGATTCAAATGAACTCAATCATTAAAAATATACACTATCTCATTATTATATTGTTAATTTTAGATGTAAACAAGAATTTTATTATTCTTCCATACCATGAAAAAGATCACACAGTAAATGAATAGATACACATAGCACATCGAGCCAAAATGGTACAAGCAAACACATTAACACAAGAAGACAAAACATGCTCAAAAATAAAAAAAATAGAAAATGAAATGGAAACTAAAAATAGTGGTACGTGGCAGATAGATAGAAAAACAGTCAAATCTTTGGTTTTCTTTTTTACTCCTCCATAACTTTAGGGGAATTGGATAGGGATCAAGTGTCTTTAATGATGTTCTGTTTTCTGTTTCAAGTTGACACATGAATAAAAGAAAATTTGTAAAAGTAAAAAGTAATAAAATAGAGCACTTTGATTAGTTTGTAACATAAATTTGAGATATCGTTTAGGACAATCTGTATAGTAGGGGACCCCACTCTTCGTACTATTCTCTCATTCAATTCCCTCCTCCTTCTTTTCTCTGTTATTTATGTAATGTAACATTTTCCATTCGCTGCCACACCAACTTATAATTAAAAAGAAGGTAGAGAATGAAATATGGTGGGTTTGAGTGTAGTATTGGAAGCACAGAAAGGTGGTAATGTTAATGGTTTTATGAATAGTAAGAATACTACTCCTCAAGTGATTAACAAAACCACCTTGATGCTCAATAAACCTTCACCTCCTCCTTCTCCTGCACCTTCTTCTTCTTCATCTCAATACTCTCTTTTTCAAGCACCCACTTTTCTAGATCAATGTTTTCTCTGTAGGAAGAGGCTTTTGCCTGAGAAAGATATCTACATGTACAAGTGAGTCCAACATGCCCCATAATAGTTTTTATGTTATTTTATTTCTTCTCCAAACCCATATCTTATAATGTTTCATTTTGATTATTTTGACAAAAAACATCATATATTATATTGTTGACCTATGATGTTAAATAAGGTTGTTATTTTTTGTTGGGTGTTGGAAAAAAAAATGAATGCAGCGGAGACAAGGCCTTTTGTAGCGTGGATTGCAGGTCCAAGCAAATTTATAAGGATGAGGTAGAAGCTATTCAAGAAGGGAACTTTTCTTCTTCTTCTTCTTCATCTTCATCTTCCTCAAGTGCACGTCATAACCGGAGAGGAGCAAGAACACAAGGTGGTGGTAGTGGTTTTGCTTACTCATAGAGAGATAGAGACACCAAAAAATGGGAACATTGTTCCTTTCTACATTCCAGTTTTACCCATGCTTTTATTTTGTAATAATGACCTCACACTTGTCCTTTTGCTTCCTAGTATGAAGCCAAAATGTATTTTCAAGTTTCAACTATTTTTCACTTTTTTGCTGCCTCCAACTTAAGACTATGCTAATGGTGAGAGCATTCTCTATGGTGGTTCTTGTAGCACTTTCCCTTTTCTTGACCAGAACCAATAGTCAAATCAAATACTTTAGGCTTTATCTTATTTTTTCACTTTCTCAAAGTTGGGATGTTAATTAATTTGTTGTGGTATCTTATGGTTGCTTTAAGTTGTTGAAATTAATTAATGCGATTTAGTTATATCAATTATCTGTTCCAAACAGTGTTTCATTACCTATCATAAATTAATCATATATTTACATGTATTCTGATTGATTTGAGACATGAAGTGAAATATCGTTTGGGACATGTAATCTATGTCTCAATCAATTAATATCACCTCCCTAATTAAAAATAGGGAGAAGTTTGTTCCTGTTGGCGATTGTGATGGTTTTTGGAACCACCCTGCCTTGGCCTTGGACCTTGTGGCAAGGAATAGCGGTGTTTGTTTTTAACCATAATGACAATGCACAACACTTATCAAGTTTTTATAAGGCAATGTTTAGATAAATTAGAACAAATGAAATTTAATGATACTATGTTTTATTTATTGTTTGAATTATAGGAAGGAATGCAATAAAACTTGATTCCGTTAACTTATTATTGTTATCCCATCTATCTCTTTATATAAAAATAAATAAATTATTCCATGTATCTCGTTTCATTTCACTTGTCATTATATATTACCCTATCCATATCCAAATATAGGTTAAGTGACAAGCACTACTGAATTTGTGGGGATAAAAGGAAAACTATATTTGCATCTGGCCCTAGCATATTTAATATTTCCAGCTCTAAAGTGCTGATGGTGGTAGAACATTTTATTGTTTGGATTAGGACTAGAGTACATACTATACTGGAAATTAATGTTTTCTTTTTTATATATGTATCACTTGTTTGAACAACTTTGTGTGACTGAGATGTTAAGAGAATTATGAGTGAGATGAATATTGATTTAAGAATAAGATACTCGAATAAAGAAATTGTATAATTATTAATCTATATGCATGTTTACCTTTAAGGATTGATATGAAGATGTAAAAGTAGTTTTCTAATAAGTGGTAACATGCATGTTAATTTATTGTGCTACATTTATGATAAATTATATCCAAGTGGCAATAGAAATCACGTTAGTTTATCACATGAATGGCAAGTTGGCAAAGCAATGGTGGGTTCTGCATTAGCTTGCTAACTATGCAAAGTGCCAAAGCAACATTTTTATTCGAATCCATATTATGATATTAAGAAAATCGCATTCCGAAAACTCTTGCTCGTTCAGACGAAAGTTAATCTTTTTATATTTTATGCAACATTTATATAAGAGTTCAATTACCCCATAAATTTATTGTCTCAAAAGAATTTATTTGTTGGTCAAAAACCATTTATGACAATTCAACTATATATTTCAACAGAAAAATCATAGAAATATATTTGTTTGCGACTTATATAATCTATATTTTGATCATTAAATAGAACGAATGAGATTAATTATTACACTCAATTAATCAATATATAATAATATTTGGTTTAGACTCATCATATTTGAGGAGTCTCTTGATATCTTTAGATATATTTATTCATTGGGTCTAGATGTGAAAAAAATACTCATCACATTTGATATGGTAAGACTAATGCACATAGATTACGAAACAATTAGGAGGAACTGTATTTTGATCAAAATATTGTTGATTATTTTCAAAAGTATATAAACAATATAATATGTAATTATTGAATGGTGATAGAATTGAATTTTTTACCAAATTAAAGTTTAAAATTGTAAAATAACAATAGTTTTGAAATAAGAAAAACATATAAGTAATACTATAACAACAACAACAAAATTAAATGGAGTGAGTATGTTCATCCACTTAGAATAAAATAATCTATCATTCGATGGGGAAAATGACCTCCATATATGAAGAAACTAATATGCAAGTAATTAGGAAAACATCTAATTAATAAGAATAAAACTCTATGTGGATTTCATCCATCACCATTCTTTTTTAAATTATGTTTCATTTTATTTCATTCTCCTTTTCCATGTGTTTCTGAATTCTTATCCTAAAACAAAAAACTGAAAAAAGAATTCTTATCCACATAATGATCATTGGCAATGCCTGGACAAAGACAAGACAAACAGTGGGATATCAATGAGCGCTACTGGATAACTACAGAAAGAAAGTTTCATCTACAAGTCAAAAATAAAATTATGAATATATGGAAATAATACAATAATATTTGTAGTATATTTAATATTTAAAATGGAGCTAAATATTTTTGATTATGATACTAGACGCAAATATTCCTATAATCCTATGTGTCAAATGGCAATTCAGTTCTTGAAAGTTACAGCATGGAACCACGGAAAGAGCACCAACCAAACATATGAATGGGGATTTGAAATCCTTAGTAAAAATAGACAAAATCATAAATAGTAAATTACACTGACACCCCATGAATTTTAGTGAAATTACACAAACCACCCCTCACTTTTCTAAACTTACCTAAACCTCTCCTAGTTTTGTACTTTCATTACACTGACTACCCCTGTATAATAAATAAGTGTAATTTTTTAAACAAAAAATATGATAAATGCAATTAAGTTAAACAAAACATGATATATTGTGTAGACAAGTCTAAATAATATACAAATCAATGTATCTTTATTATTTTTGGTTTGTTACACTACATTATAATAGTAAATGCATCAACAATTATAAAGAAATATTGTTTAAATTACTATTATAATGTAGTGTAACAAACCAAAAATAATAAAGATACATTGATTTGTATATTATTTAGACTTGTCTACACAATATATCATGTTTTGTTTAACTTAATTGGATTTATCACATTTTTTGTTTAAAAAATTACACTTATTTCTTATACAGAGGTGGTCAGTGTAATGAAAGTACAAAACTAGGGGAGGTTTGTGTAAGTTTAGAAAAGTGAGAGTTAGTTTGTGTAATTTCACTAAAACTCAGGGGATGTCGACGTAATTTACTCAATCATAAATGTTTAATTTTTTCACTGATATGGTATATTATGATTAATATGAGACGGACTTTGAAACATATTTGAAGACAATGAGTCCTTCTCCCAAACCATATAAGCAATGTAATCACCCTAGTAAAGTATAGACAAATAAATTCACTCTACTCATCTTTTACAACATGTTTTCTCATGAGAATAAATTTAGTACCTTAATTCCACACCCACCATCATAACACTTTTCTCTGCCATTGATTTGAAAGGGTGTTCACAAATTAATGAACGAGAAGCAAGGTGTTTACAATTTATTTAGATTTTTTAATATTTTATGCCACCTATTTCAAACCTGTCTGACAATCCAAAAAGAACTATGTAAAGTAGAGTTATTAACAACACAACAGATTCATAGAGATGACTCAAAATTTTACTTCCTATATCCCAAACCAATCATATGCTATCAAATAGTATGAAAATGTTATTATATATATTTTTCTTTTTCTTTTCATGTAGGTGTAACATTCAATTGACTTAGGACACAATGAGACATAGAAAATGAAACAGTTGATCCCTATTCCATAAAGATAACATAGCAGTGCCAAGTGGCAACTAAAGATAAATTCCACTGCCAGGTTATAAGCTTTACATTCTTATTGCCTGCAATGACTTCGAAATTAAAGCATCTTTAGCCTCTCTTTTTTATTACAATCCTTATCCTTTATGAGCCATTAAGTTGCCAAAAGCTCCAGAAAGTTTTAGAATTTGATTCATATCTAAACTTAAGAACCAGTTTGCTTAGATTATTGGACTTACAAGCACAAGAATGTTGCTGTCAACTTTTTTGCACCATCAGAATATGGGTAGCCAGACTTGAAGAGTAAAACGGGTTTCATTTAGACATGAAATGATAAGAAGTTTGTTAAGGTTTAGTTTTGCCACATAGAATCATGATGAAGACGCACTTAGAACATCATTCAACATTAAATGTTTCCACCTATCAGCCAAAGATTGAGCTAAAAACTCATGTCCCAAGACATAAATTGCTGAAAATAGGGGTTGGGGAAGCACCAAATCTAGGATTACTATTGAATGCCCTAGTTACTATCTATTTACTTGCTTAGTTCTACAATTAACTTCTCAGGGTAAATTTGATCATGAATCCAATAATTTTATTTTGGAATATATGTTATTAAAAGAACAATTACTAAGGAAAAATAATATATTAAAAAGTGGAGATAGTTCCATCCGAATATTGGAATTAAGAGATAGTTACATAAAAAAATTTCTTATTGAAAAATTATTAAGAAAAAGTATTGCATTGGAAAGTGGAGAATAGAAGTTATTAAGAGAACAATATAATTACTTAGAAATGGGAGTTACATTGAAATGTAGACAAAAATTTGGAAGATAAGTTAATAATATTTATCTTATAAAAAAAGTTAATAGTGTTTATTAAATTAGGTGGAAAATGCTTACACACATAAGGATAAGTTTAAAAAATACACATATTATATCTTGATTTTATAAACTATGAACAAATAGAATTAAATAAAAAAAACATATATACTTTTGAAATAAAGGGAGTAAGTAATATATTATTAATCCTTACCTACAAATAAAAAATATGTGAAAAGACAGTTTTAATATTGCTTTAGATATAAGTTCAATTCAGAAAAAAGTGACATAATGGGATTTGTGACTTTGTGGACATAGAAATTGTACATACAAAGAATTTATTAATTATTTTTAGTAAATAATTAATTATCTCATTATTTAGCAATTAATTAATTATTATTAATGTATTAATTAAAGAAATAATTTAATAATTTACTTATTTATTTCATTAAATAATTATTAATTGGAATAATTAAATACATAAAATTTAAAATCAAAATTTTCAATCTTTTATTTTAATATTGTACGCATAGTTGGATATGCAATATTTTTATTTAGTTTGAGATAAGGTGGGAAAACAAAAATATGTGTTTTTTAGTTGGAGTAATTAATATAATTTTATAAAATTTTAAAGAATACAATTAGAAAGCATATTGTTGAAACTTATTTTCACATCTAGTTCAAATAAATCTCAACTGTTTCAAATACTACAAACTATTTTTATTTTTTTGAAGATATACAAACCCCTTCAATTTTTGTTTAGCAACTCTAGTATTAAAAGCTCATTTAAAAGCCATGATGCCCCAATAGTGCTATGTTGCCATAATTTCACAACCATAGTGCGAGCACTTACATTCCAAAGCCACGAAACTCCTCTTTAAATCAAAATTACTTATCGGGAGTAGTTTTTTTTGGAGCACATCTACTATCATATTCAATATTCTAACTGCTTATCGGGAGGGCATATATGGTCTTACACAAAGTAAATTTAAGTTAAAAATTTAATTATTTTCAACAGAAGAATCATGACATGGAGTGGCATGAGCTCCCCTACCCTACTTAATAGTTGAATGTTTGAAAAGCAAAAGAATAACATTGGAATTGTGAGGTATAATGGATAGAAGGAGAGTTAAGGGAAGCACTGTTATGGAGGTTGGTCCTGATGGTATTCTTTCCATAACCTTTCCATAACCTTTTATTTTTAAATTTTGGTTCAGTTCTCCACTCTCATGGAACTGCAATTTTCTTTTCACGGAAAACATTTAAGATTTGTGGCTTCAACCTGCTTGTCTAGTGATTTTCAATTAATGTTTTTTGGTTCAGTTCTCAACTTCTCATGTAGTTTCAAGGATGTTTCTCTTCTCAAAGGTTCCCTTGACTCTTATGAAAGTTCCAAGGATGTGGACATGGTGATAGAGGTGCTTTAATGCGTTCAAACATCTCATTCTCATGGTTGCATGTTATACAAAACCTGGCCAAATTATAAACTTTTGGATTTTTTATGTTTGGATAGGCTGCCATTGAAAATGTTTCCTTGAAGCAACAGATCTTTGTTTCCTTGGTAGTGCTTCACTCAATAAATTCACTGACAATTTTTGTTTAACATTTGCTTCTAACAGGTGAAGCAACTCACAAAGGGTTTTATTTGTATGATGACAAACAAAAAGCCAGTGTTGATCCCAAATTGTATAACTTTATTGAGAAGGCTAGGAGTATTTCCGATGTATCTATTGATCCTAAGGTCTTTTTACCCACCCTAATTTTGACAAAATTCATTGGCTAGTGAGAAAACACAACTTGAAGTTAGTTTTTATGGTATTCCACTTGAGCTGATGTTTTGGTTGTGAACCTGGATAGCTTGTCAAGTTACAAGAGAAGGACATCGTCGAGATGATCTTCTTTCCTGTGGTGAACGAGGCTTGTCGCGTCCTCGATGAGGGTATTGCAGTCAAAGTAGATGATCTTGATATTTCAGCTGTCATGAGCATGGGTTTTCCACCTTACAGGTTTGTGTGTTATTTATTTGACACACTTCCTAAAACTTAGTACTTGTTCTAAATTTTGGGATTGATTTCAATCAGGGGAGGTATCATATTCTGGTCTGACTCTCTTGGATCCAAATACATATACTCAAGATTGGAGAAATGGTCAAAGTTGTATGGAGAATTCTTCAAGCCTTGTGCCTACTTGGCTGCAAGAGCAGCTAAAGGGATTCCTCTGGTGAGAAACATAAGCTCATTTATTTCCATTTCATATATACATCTAGATATTTGTTGTGTTAAGATGCATTTCTCTAGCTCTAGGGTATTTTCCAACTAGTTTATCAATTTAGTCATTTGCATAGGATTGGGATTGCCTACAAATTTTTCCTCTCGCATTATTATCAAGTTCATTTTAAACAAAAAGTGCTTCTCCAATACATTGCACCTGTACCTAGAAAATCAGGATTTTCAAATGGAATAGTGCCTTTGTTTTAATAACTGGTTTGAAGTCTTAGTCTGGAGTTGGCAATTAGAATTCAACATTGACCAGATCCCTGTAAAAACAAGCCTTAATTGGTCTTATCATCCAAGTACCTAATGGTTGAATCCTTAAATCATTTCCTGTTTAACTAACCCTGCTATTCATTTAGTGCTTTGGACAATATTCCTTAACTCAACAAAGTTAGAATCACATGCAAAAATTCATTTATAACATTTCCTTCAATCTATGACAAAGGTTATGCCTGGTTCTTGAGGAAAAGGATCATCTCCATTGATGGAGAGACAAGTACATGTTTTTCCACGTGTTTTGAATGTTAAAAGTGTTATTTCATTATAATCAAAAGGATATATGTACCATTGAAAATTGTATTTACCTTTATTTTTTGAAGCATTTGCCTCTCCATTAATCCTAACTCGGTTCTTGAACCCAAGAAGCTGAGCCTTCTACTTAGTGTACCCAAAGTTTATCACATTCTTATGATGTTGTCTTGTGATGGAATTTGTACTGTTTTGTTTACAGAGTGCCTAGGTGGAGCAAACAAAGTCACGATTATGAGATACAAACATCTCATTGCATGTTTGTTTGATCTTTACCCTGTCATTTCTCCTTTCAAGTATATGAACGTGGTTGAGGCAGAACCAAATAATGTACAATGATGTGAGAATATTTGAGAACAGCAGAATTGTTTAGTCAAAATAAAGGTAATTCAGGTTCGGGAAATTGATTCATTGACCTTGAGGATACGGTGAGGTCTTCCATGAGTAGACCAACATTATTAACCGTGTATGGCAAGACTTATAAGTAATCATGCAAGCTCTGCATTTATCGATTTATTTTTCTCACATGATTGGTAATTAAGGATTAATGAATTTACTTATAATCTGAAGTTATTTTGAGAGTTTATAAAGGCTACATTTAAAAAATAAATGGAGTAAAAAGAAACACATATGAAACACAAATGATGAATAACATGCAACAAGGGAAAAATTATATCTGGGCAGAGGAAAGGTTTTGTTCTTGGAATTCGTGTTCTTATTCTTATGACATCCAAATGGTCGAAAAAACAGAGAAAATTGATTTGCAGATTCATGGGAGGGTGTTGTGATTTTAGATTGCATTCCTCTGAATATATTGCAAGCAAGGTCTGAAATTCTAACACTCATAAGGGCCTTCCTTCCCTAGGAATGGAACGGCGCGGGTCTGTGTTTTTTATTGTCATCCCTATCCTTCGCTTGTCCTTCTCACACTCTTTAATACATTTTCAAGGTCAGTGTTCCACGTGCTCCTGCCAATAAAGTATAGAAATACGCCAAGGGACTAGTATGTCAGAATATATAGGAAAAAAATATTTTTTCTAAAAAATAAATAAAAACAATATGGCAAATGATGAACATAACCATATAATTGACTGATATTAATTTTTAGAAGGAAACTTGAAAAAGGTAATAAATAAGGTTCATAACTAGGAAAAAAAACTGTAGCAAAATTGTCCGAAGAAGATGGAGAATGAACTTCACATCAGTAGTAAAAGTTGAGACAAAAATACATTTAAGTATGGTTGAAAATATTGTTCAAATATTTTAAAGCTAATCACTTTTTCCATATTTACAAGAATAATTATCAATTTAATACTACCATGTAAATACACCTTCATCCATTTTTTAAAGAGAAAAGCACCTTAATCTTGTAGATACAAAATACTTACGAGTTAATGGGTTAGACTATTCCATCCCGCCATCAAAGGAAGGAATTGGAGTCAAAAAAATAAACTGATTATTGAACTTTTTTTTGGTTTCGCATATGTATCATTGTACTGAAGACAATCATGTTCGACCCGACAATATTCACAGGTAAGATATACGAGGCTAACTCTCCTAGCGGGTATTTTCTTCATCCACCAGACTTGAACTCGAAAATTTACTTAGAAAAAATCAAACATATATATCTCTTGAATCAAGATCGATTATTAAACGGTTAAAGAATAACTCCTATTCATTCCAACCTGTCCTACCCAAGCCATGTTCCACGAGTCTCTCTCCTACCCAATTTTCAATGCCATTTAATTTCTTTCTTTGTTTTTTGTTCAACTTTTCATCTTCACTCAATTACACCCTCTTAGCCTTATTTGCTTCTTAGGCCCCATCCCTTTGTCTCTCTCACTCTCTTTTTGTTGAAAAAGCTAAACATCTTAGTTAGCTAAAAAGACATTCAACTTGCAACATCATCTATTACATCTCCATAGGAAAATCTTGCCACCTACCTACTTTCCCTACTATACTAAACTATCCAAATCAAGCATTTGGAAACAACTCCACACATAAACACAAAGAAGAAGAAGAAGAAGAAGAAGAAAAGTTGTTGGATGATTGACATGGAAGGAATGAAAGGAGGTGGAAGAGTTGGAATTGGTGAAGATGATATAGGTGATGGAATGCAATGCATTGACCATCCATTCAGAAACAACAACAAAAACAACAACCCTGGTGGAATCTGTGCTATTTGTCTTCAAGAAAAACTTGCTAACCTTGTTTCCTCTTCTTTCCCTCTACCTATACGTGCTTCTACTTCTTCATCCTCTTCACCTTCTTTCACATCCAACAACATTTCTTCAATCTCTAACTCCACCATTCGCCCTATCTCATCAGCTTCAGCTTCTTCTACTGCCATTTCTGTTGCATGTCCCAATAACTCAGCTCAAAAGATTAATGGAAGTGAATCTAATCATCATGATGGTCGTTATTATAATCATGAATGTTATACAAGGAGGACCCGCATCCCTTTTCTTTTAGCCAAAAAGAAGAAAAAACCTTCTCCTACTCCAAACATGTCTAATATTATTCTCAAGCGTAGCAAATCCACTGCTATACCTAGTTCAAGAGGAAACTCCTTTGTTGATAATGCTGATCATGAAGATGAAGATTTAACTACTCCTGGTAAAAGAAATGGCTTTTGGTCCTTTCTTCATCTTTCTTCTAACTCCAAGAAGTTAAAATCCAAGAGTCTTAGAGACCCAACAAGAATTTCCTCAACAATCAATGCTCCAACCACTTCAACTTTAAAGCCAAAGGAAAAGTGCAAAAGTGACGTTGTTATTGTGGAAGAGGATAACAACAGTTCCAATAGCAACACTACCACTGCATCTGTTGCTTCTTTTGAGCGTAAGGTTTCAAGATCTAGATCTGTTGGGTGTGGTAGTAGAAGCTTCTCTGGTGATTTCTTTGAGAGAATCTCTACTGGCTTTGGTGATTGCACTCTCCGTAGGGTTGAATCTCAACGTGAAGGAAAAAACAAGGTAGCTTCTTCTGGTGCTGCAATGAACCGTGAAAGAGTAAGGTGTGGAGGTTTATTTAGTGGATTCATGATGACATCTTCATCTTCTTCCTCATCTTCTTCCTCTTACTGGGTCTCTTCCTCTACTACTGATAATAATAACAATAATAATAATGATAGTACTATGAATAATGGAAAATCAGTGGCACTCTCACATGGCCGTTCTAGGAATTGGGGTTGGGCTTTTGCTAGTCCTATGAGAGTTTTCACAAGCAAACCTTCTAAAGATAATAGAAGGGATATTATTAGAAATGCTAATGACAAGAATGCCACTCCAAACTTATCTGCTATTCCTTCATTGCTTTCTGCCAGAAGCTAAAAAATAAGGTGGAAAATGGGAAAATAAATTCTATATTGGTTTATACACATTAGTATGCTGTTAATTCCTGTCTTTACTATTTTCATTAACATTAGTTGTCATATCCAAAATGCTGTCATCAATTTCCTCTTTCAGTAGTTCTTTCCTTTTCCATAGTTCTTTCTGGGTTTTTTCTTCTTGTTAACATTCAGGTATGGAGTACTATCCTGAAACCCCATTATGGTGCTGAATGGAGTATTTTGGAAGAGGGAAATTGGAGAAGAAAATCTTGTTACATTCACTGTCATAAGTTATCACGTGGTTTGTCTCAGTTCTGTCTTAGGTTGTATTTTTTATTGTGTAGCTTCCTTGTAATTCACACAATGTTGTTATCCTAGAGACAAGTGATTTTTGTTCATGTACAAAAACTTTGCACATGCATACCCATGTGTGTGGGTGGCGTAGACACATTAGTATCCAAGGAATCATTGTTATTAGCTTAGTATATTATGTGTATGTTATTGAGCATATATGCAGTTTAATAAGTTGTTAATGATATATATTTTTCCTTGTCGAATAATTTGTGGTTGTTGTTCTTTTGTTGCTACTAGTTTCCGAACAATAATATCTATTTCATCATTTGCAAAAAGGTTCCTTTAACTAGTCAAATTTAGCAACATGGTTGGAGCAAAGTTGGTCCCCTAAGATTGCATTGAATTCAATAACTAGATCTCATATGAAACCAGTGGTATATGATCAATATTGTCATAGCCTTTAAAGTAAAGGATTAAACATGTTGTGCGTGTACAAATGTGTGTACACTACATAGTAATTTGTTGTGTTTTAGACAGTATTTGTTGGTTTCTATGAGGGAATGGGAGAGAGTATAGTGGTCATGTCATAGTTTGAACAATAACAGTTTTTGCAACTGAGTTGATTCTTATCATTTTCATCTCAAATGGGGAAATTTGGTACTACTTGAGGAATGGAAAGGGAAAATTCTTATTCTTTTTCTTTGTAATATTTCCTAAAAAAAACCTTCATGGATCTTTGATTTCGGGAATGTGGTGAGGAGCAAAATGATCAAAAGATCTTTTAACAAAGAATTAAACAATGAACCACATAAAAAACTATGCACCAATTCTTAATCCAAAACTTCACTAGTTTTCACACTTATGGCTCTTCATTCTAACCACTTCTAAATGTGAATTTTCTTTTATCCACCTTGCATTTAAAATATCCAGTTTAACTTCAAGAAAAAACAAATGCTACCTGAGTAACTTGTAGGCGAGTTGAATCTTAAGTCCCTCATAAATTGAGAAATTAGTGTTGTCAACTACTTGAAGCCAAATCATTAAAGAAATATGCTGCAATTTACTTCATCCCATTATAAATGCCCAAACTTTAATCGGAAGAGATGAATTAAATTAATTTTAAATAAACAAGTACATCAAAGCATTACTGGGATATAGTAAGAGAGAAAGACTTTTATATTAAACGAAATCATATAAAGACAACCAATAAGATTCCGATAATATATAATAATAACATCAAAAATCATAAAATTTACTTGTTTTTAAATATGATGTGTTACATGTGTGTCTATAAGTTTTTCTAAGGTAAGATGAGAACAATGATGTTGGGACACGAGCCATTTATTGATGGGAAAGTACAGAAAATGCAATGATAGAGGTGAAAGGTGTTGAGAGGACAGTGTTGATTGTTAAATGTGAGTGGCTGATACAGATAATAAATTAAGAAGTGGGTCACCAAATATGTATCTTTAACCCACGGTCTTCTTTTGTATTTCCCTTTCAAGGTGTGTGAAACCAGATACTCTTGTTGCATCACATTAGATTCCCACCCATCATTTTTTTACTCCTCTTCCTTTCTTAGTTATTACAATTGCCTTATTTACCCAGAAAGTGGCTCAACAAAACCAATTTCTAGTACTATTTTGGACAAGAGTGGATAAAAACACTAGTACAAGCACATGCATGCTATAGGAAATATATTAATAACAACTTGTCGCTATCTGTGTCTAGCTGTATTATTACCACTCACTATACTATCAATTATTTAAGCAGTGACTCTATCTAACCTCTTTCTATAAATTTTAAGTAGGAAAATGATTATTCAACTTCAGTTTTTAATCTACTGCATAATAGTTAATCATCTACCAATTCTTATTTTCAAAACAAAACAATTGAACCAATGTTAAGAAATGTAAGAAAAAATGTGATAATACTAAATAATGTTGGAAATGCAGGTGTATGGTTAAATGTATCAAGTGGTATATGTTTGATTCCTTTTTAACAAAGTCTCGCGTTTCAGCCTTGTGATTGGAAAAAATACTCACTGGGTATATGTTATGAACTTGTGATAATAGAATTAGAATAGTCATAATAGAATGTATGGTTAGATTGTGCAAATGCACTTCATCCTAAATGTTTTGTTCAACCATATTAGGGAGAGGAAACTCACTTTGGGTCATTCCACTTTTGGAAAAACACAAAAATTGTAACAGTAATCTGAAGTGAAAGTTGTATAATATGTTTTTTCAATCCTCAACTCAACCGATTAGTGAAATAATTTGAATAGAATGTGCGTACGGGCTTGTACTCTAAGGCTTATGTAGTTGATTTGATGGCAATCTCAACCAAGCTTCTCTATCAAAACGACCATAATTATTTGAGGGGCCATGCCATCCACTTATCTTTTGTATTTTCTGGCATTTGGGCTAAGCAATGGAACGTGGCTTTTCTGATTTCTTCAGGTTGTAGGTCAGAGAGACTGTAGTTTTTCATCTTTTGGAGGTCCTTGTACAGAATAAATAAGCTTGAAAAATATAAAGGTAATTTCTTGAAAATTTGTAGAAGGAAAAGAACAATGAGTATAAACAACATGGTTAAAATTTCTCTCAACAACATTAAACTTTCTTTAATAAATCAGAATAGATATAGATAAAACTGACGAAGCACCCCGTGTAATGTGGTATACTAAAAAACATAAAGAGACCAAAATAAAGAATATAGTGGCTTAAAAGTACTTTAACAAAAGGTTAAACTACCGAAAACCCATGTCAGTTTTAAGCATAAAGACAATAGAAACCATAATAAGAGCTTATATTATGGTGGTGGGTGTAAGCTGTTAGAGACATAACTTTGTCTAGGTTTTAGTGGGAAGATATGATATTGTTCTTGAGGAACAGAATTTTTTCATTCTCAATAATATATGCTCGTATTTTGTTATTAGCAAACAATGTGAGTATAGATAATTTCAATGGATTTAATATATATACACTAATTCTGTAAATCTTTCACCATTCATATATCGACTTTCATCGACTCTCAAAGTAATACAAATGAATTGTGTGGAGTCCAAGCTGAGCAGGCCTCTGTCACAGGCTTCTCTAATATGGGACTAAAGTTTATCCAAAGTCTTTATGGTATTTTTGTGGCCTGTTTTCCCTTCACTTAAACCACCACAAACCTACCCTTGGCCCAAACCCTTTTGAGTCAATATAGGTCCACACAACCATGAATGTTTGTGTTGTAAGTTGTAACCCACGCACTTCTTTTATTTTCTCCTTTTCCTTTTATTTTCTTTTTGTCGTTTTCATTGCCTTTTGTCATTAAAGGCAGCACATGCAAATGCAAATGCAATAGAAGTTCAAACAATTTTTTTTGTTTCCCTATTCTCGTACTGACAATCCTGTACGAGTCAGGAACATGGGAACATCCACAGGTACATAGGGCTAATTCTCCTAACGGACAGTTTTTCCATCCACAAAGCTCGAATCCAGGTTCTTGCTTAAGGAGAATCAAGCATGTACCACTTGAACCAACGTTCGTTGGTAGTTCAAACACTGTTTGAGAAAGCAAAATAATAATAATAATAATAATACCATACTCGTTCACATGCACTTATTTCAAGGCCATTACCATAGCACAAACAAATTCATATCACACTCATAATTTCTACTTTACCAAAAACAAAACACACACATTACTATTCCTAAGAGAGTAAAAAGAAATAGAGTTTGAAATTGGAATAGGAAAAGATGTTAGAAGAAAGAGGTGCACCTCATGGGATTCTTTTAGCAGTAGTTGTAGCCATTGTTGTTATTGTTCCATTTCTTGTTGGTGATGGTGAAGCCATTACTGAATTTATCTCTGAACTTCTTTCTCCAATTGGTCTTCTCCTTCTTCCTATTATACTCCTTCTCACTATTCAATTTCTCTCATCAGATCGTGGCTCTTTCATCTCTTCTATCTTCACTTCTGGTGAACCCGATAGTATTCACCGGGTTAGTGGTTCACCGTTTGGTGTTGCTCTTTTCCTTATACTCGTTATCTTCCTTTTGTATAACCGCTTCTCCATTTTCGGTGGCGGTGATGATGATGAATGAAGATACTGTTTCAAACTTCGTGGATCTGGTTATCATGCGTACGCTATTATTGTAGATGCATTTACTTCTTATTCTTATTTTATGTTACTTTATTTGTATGTATGAACATGATATGATATTCATCACCATTCACATATAGCAGAATGCGAGGTTTAATTGAATTGCTTAATATATTTTTACCCTTTCAATTTCTTTTTGAGTAAATAAACGTCCTCTTTTGTTTTATGTGTGTGTGTGTGGTATTTAAACGTTTTCATTTTATTTGCTTTGTGCTTAGATTGTTACTTAAATTGAAAATGGAGTTAAGTGTTGTATTGAAATTTGAAGTAGAGATGTGTTGTGATTCATGAAAGAGGGTTTTGTCGGTGCCTTTCTCTTGTGTGTTGTTGACGTTTTATAAATAAAACAATGAATATTTAATTTTTTTAATACATTTAGGATATGATTTGAGATAATAGATCTTTATCTATTGTGAAAACTTTATGTATTTCCATGTAAGCTTAAATCAGCTATGCCGTTGATATAAATAGCATATCTTTTGTCCAACAATATGTGTCACTCTATATGTCTATGATTTTAAATAAGCAATAATTTCTATGATTTTAAATAAGCAATAATTTCTTTTGTTTGTGGTATGCCATGAGAGAGAAAGATTGAAAAGATATATATATCCGTGGGATTCATATATGCTCTGGCTTCACATGATAGTAACCAAGTTACAATGATATGATCCACAAAAGACGCTGTACCCTCCTCAAATATCGCTAATAACATACATATACTTCTTTTGTTATGATCTAGTGCAATTTCTCCCTCTAGATAGTTTATCAAAACCTATATGGAGTCCAATCAATTGATTCCAGCCAATAATAACTGTCAAATTGTTTAACCATAACAATAATAAGTCCTATTAAACACAAACACCAACGGAATTTCCCAACTAACTGCTAAATAAAATGTATATGAAAAAACTAGATGATGTTAGAACAACAGAGTGCAGAGCATGAAGCTTTGGAACTTAAGCTCTGAAGTTTATTAGATTTTCAAGTAACTTTTCTCACAAAAAATATTCTGTAATAAATTAAGCACAAGTAATTTAGTGATTATAATAGTTTTCTAATCATTTTTATAGAATTGAATTATTTTCTTAAATGTTTGCACAACCACTTATTCTTATTTACAAAAATGGAAGGAGTATATAATTGTAATATACCTTTAATCTTAGTTTTGGTAAGGGTAGATAGGTGGTGGTGGTGTTTAGGATGAGTTCATATAAGATATTATCTTGTTTTCCACGTTTCTAACTCAACTTCCACTACATGCAACATTATAAGTTCCCATATCCAATTAGTTCACCAAATCGTGCATTACAAAAGGAAAGTGGCAACTATTGTTAAGAGATGAACACTTTAATCCCCCACACTATCAACTATTGAGCGAGACTACTAAACCATCTATAACTATATTTTAATACCGTATTCTCTTTAGAAGTTAAACAATTGAATGTTAAGGTCAACAAAGTGACAATAGCCCCTAAACTACACTAAGGCACGTCTAACAACTTTTTCCAGAAGCTGAAAAAATCATTTGTAGGGCATTTTGAGAAGCTATATTGAAAGCTAAATTTGACAACCAAGAAAATAAAGTATAAAATGATTTGATCCAAAAACTCTCAACTGAAACCCCAATTCCTAATTAGAAATATCTCAAAACCAACACAAGCTTTGACTTAGCAAAAGCTATTTTCAACCACATGGTCCCTCAAGGGGATGTCTAAATACAGACAAGGTCCCTCATCTTGCTGCAGACTGCAAATTTCATGTTACAAGCAGAAGCTGGGATTAGGGAGTTAAATATTCTGCATCAGTGAATTAATCGGAACAGATGAATTGGGCGAAGGTTGTTGCATTATTTCGGATTCATTCAAGTCCTGAGATTGGATGTGTATATCCTGTCAAAGAAGGTGATTGTCACTGTCAATGCTATTCCTGTATAATAAATAATAAATAACAATAAAGGCAATTGGAAGGAATCTATATATTAACTAGCTGCCCTAGAGGGCCAGCACTGGGAGCAGCCAGGACCTCTTAATTTATTTTTTTATAGGTGAAATGTAATTTAGCATTTCTGATAGAAATTTCCAGTTAGGGAAAATGTTAGGAGTTGCTATTAATCCAGTTCATCTTTCGTGAACTAGCCATTAGCCATTCTCTGAAAATGGCGGCCTACTACACAAGGCTAGCACCTGCAGGTGGAGGAAGTTGCTTTCGGGATTTGAATAGGAGAACTTACTCATTGAGTCAATGCACACTTTCTCATCCTAACTTTGGTTAATTCTCTCTAAATTAAAAATATGTTAACTCTAATTTCCTATGTAGTTATTCTTCTTTTTTTTCTCCTATGAACATAGTTACATGGTTCCATCATTTAGCATAATATCGCAAACGGGGTTCAGCGTACTGCATGCTAAATACCGGGTTCCGATTGAGTATCAACTCACAAAGTGACCATAGAGAGACAGGTGATATGACAAAATTCAATACCTGTGTCTGTAGGAGTGGCTGTGGTTGCTGCTGATCTTGGGCTAATGCATAAGCTTGTGGTTGAGACATTCTATAGTAAGGTTCTTTCAGATCAAGCTTACAGGATGATGTTTGAAGAATACCTCCTTGTTCAGCACCAGGACCCCACATTTTAGCTATTGCAAATAGAAACCTTGCTCATTAGCTTCATGGTACAAGTATAGTAATAATAAGGAGGGGAAAACTCACAAATATCAACCTGACAATGTTAAATATATAGTATAACTCTGTGCATTGTGAGCAATCAAGTGAAGCCTGCCAGTAATTTCTTGTCCTGCCATGACATAAATTGGCTGAGAGAGAACACAACGTAATTGGTACCAATGGGTTGTTGGTGAACCAGGAGCAGTGGTAAGCCACCTTGGCACAGTACTGCATACTCACAATAATCAGACACTAATTAAGAATTAGAAATAGTCACAATCATGGTGATTAAAAAAAAATAGACTACACCTTAATAATAAGAGGAATCTTTACCTTCCATTGAATAGTACATCAAACCAACATGCCAACCCGTGCACTCTGGCACCCACAGAGGCTGTGAATTTCAGAGGAATGTCAATTTCATACAAGTCTTCTTCCTACAGAATAAAAAATTGGTTTGGTCACAAATTCAAAATCCCTGACAAACAGCAGACCATTTGCAACAACAAAGAATGATATATTAGTCAGAAAAATGCATTCTTATTTATAAAGCTTCAAAGATTTTTTTTCCTTCTACAAAGGACAGGTCCAGAAAAAAATTATCAGATGACATGAACTTCTATTCAAAAGATTTCAAGGAAATTTATTGCATTAAGAGAAATATATTAGATGGAAAACAAAATAATCTCATAATAAAATGGGCTTAAAAAAACTGATTCTTACCTTTATTTTGGTGAAGTCTATCACATGGAACGTTGGAGGAGCTACTAACAATCTTGGATCAAAAGCATCCACCACGGGCTTTATTGAGAAGAAAAAATGGTAAGACATTGGTAACATCACAAATTTTTGTGACAATCAAATTACCCCAAAGTCTGAAGACAAAATAATGGATCATGTCCCTCCAAATTTGTTTCCTAATTTGAAACTGAACAGTGCATTTCTATGGCTAAAGTCTACACTATTCTTGTCTAAATAAATTATAAAAATTTCAATGTCTTACTCTTATGATCTCCACAAGTATACAAATAATTAAATACTGTGAAACTAAAAATGGATGTCAAGTTTTAATTTAATATACTTATATGATAGTGTATTCCCACCGAAATAAACAAGCAAGACATTTAACATTTCCTCTGCTGGGGCTATTCCCACTCAAATAATCATTTCAAACTGCAACACATAATCCAGCCATCTCTCCGTAAAGGAAACAATTAGCAAACCTCAAGTAAAATTTTGAAACCAGGCTAATATGATACCTGAGAAAAATAACCTTGAAATGCAGTCCCATGTAAGGACGTCAAATCAACACCGTAATAGTTTTGCTGCTGCCAAAACAGGGCCTGAACAATGACAACAAACGAATGAAACCGAAAAAAGGGATATGTAGGCACACAGAAAAGAATGCTAAAAAAATCAGCAGAATTTATATTAAATATTATCAGTAAAAATTAAAAGAATACTAGATCATGATACAATTCTAAATCCAACTATGAAATCAACAGCTAAAAACGTGTCTGACAAAGTAAAATGATTTTTTGTTAATTTTTTACCCTCTTTTAATTGAAGGAATTAAGTTGAATATCATTTAAATATATTTGACCGGGCAACTGAAGCAAAGCATAGTATCAGACAGAATTTTTTTATCCTCAAGGAGACTTTTACAAAGATATGCCTCTTTTAATTTATCTTGCTGCTAACTCCAGGTTGCAAAAAGTTATTTTACAGATGTACTAGAAGTACGAGTGTGCAAATATAACTGCTAATCTCGCTGCCAACTCTAGATTGCACATATAAGTGTGCTCCATAATAGCAATTTCAACAAACAAACACTCATCATTGAATATAAACACACACAAACAAAGATCCAAACATAAGCATAAACGCAAACATGCATATTTATTACGCACCTTATTGGCTATTTCAATAAATAAATATTCATCAGAGAAAGGTGCCATGTGAATCCTACAGAAGTAATAAACTTAAGGTTAGGAGAAAACAAATAATAATTAGAGGCATTGGGACAGAAAACTGCATACTGTAATATACTAATCTTTTGAAACCAAATAATATTTCATATAAAAAGAAAGCATTTAGATCTTCAAATATCATATTTGGCCCATGAGACTGAAACATGAAGATGTAGGTGCAAGACATAAATGGTCCATTTTTTAAACACAAGGTGCTTCAATAATACAGTGAACCGTCATTGAAATTGCAGTAGATTTTATCACTCAATAAATGTTGTTAAATAGTCAATAATCTTGGGATAAAAGATAAATTTAGATGGAAGTATGCCACTTTAAAGACAGATATTGATCCGCCAATAACTTGCCTCGTTAAAATGATTTCGTCAGAATCAGTAATCACATTGAGTATCATCACTTGCAAGAAGCTCTGAGAAAGAGAAAAAAGCTGATAGTTTACCTTCCCACTGCAGGAAACATTTTCCCATTAGGGGTGAGAAACCTATCTCTGGCAATGACATAAGACTCTAGCATTCTTTCATTAACTAATAAGGTGCCTGCAAAATGACAGACATTTTTCAGACTTATAAAACACTGGCGTTCCAAATTTTATAACGACCACAACTTATGTCTACATTATGGAACAGCAAAAACAAAACCTATTGACAGCATATATAGATACAATCATAACTTATACAATGAATATCAGCATCATTCGTAGATGGACCGAAGAAAGTAGAATATCAGCTTACCCATAGGCTCAGAGATAAGAACATCTGCTTTTTCTGGCAATTCAACATCCTCAACTTTGCCTTTAATCACCTATCCAAATATAATTATTACAAAAATATCCCTGAGTAATGAAAAAGCTAATGAACAATGACTATGGCAAAAAAAACTAGGAAACTGATCTCACTGTAATTCGTTGAGCAAGGGTTGGATTCCCAGCGATAAGCTTCTGTGCATATTCTGCCATTTCAGATGCTTCCACAGCATAAACATGTTTTGCACCAGCCTGAAAGGGAATGCCAGAGTGACAAAGAGTCTAAGACTTAGAAAAGGCTTTGGGTGCAGGGGCAAGGAGAACCAAAAAATTTAATTTAATTTAGAAGCAACAACACTTATCATATTCTATAAAAAGGCTTAGCCAATCAAGGTGTTTAGCTACCTGAGCAGCAAATAATGACAAAATACCACTACCAGCGCCAACATCAACTACTACATGACCCATGAAATCGGCACGGTTCTCAATAACAGCAGCATAATAGGTTCCTAAAACAACATGATGAACGCATTTGTCAGGTAAAGGTGAAATACATTCCAATTTTAAACAGAAAACACTAATACATTTAGGTATAACCTGTCCGCACATAGTCCTGCAGCATATTTTGCTGGTGAAGAAGTTGTCCATAATAATGAAAATACATTTTTGCAGAGGATGACTCTATCTTCTCATCAAATTTACTTTTAGAAGTTACAACAGTTCCATTTAGTAAGTTTCCTCCTGGATTAAAAAAATTGTAATATAATTAAACGAACATCATAGCTTAATGTAAAAAATGAAAGTGAACATGCTTGCAGGGAAAAGAAACTAGCGGGGACAAGTAAAATAAACATGGAAATGTATAATTAACTCAGAAGTGTTCTATGGTAATGATCCATGTTAAAAATTAAAAATTAAAACCAACCGATGTATGTCGGAGAAGAGCCTGCTGTCCATACAACAATTTAGGAGCCAGTTTCATGAAGGCTTTTTATTTCAAGAATAATGTCCTAAGTTCCTCTATTGCGCATATAAAGTTGTCACCAAGCAAGCTTACACCAGTGTAGTATTAACTAGCCTAACAAATGTTGCTAGCTTACTGTAGATCGTACCACCAAATTTTAATCAGGGGATGCTAGAAGAAAATTTGTCCAACCAGCATGAAAATTTACAAATAAGTTGAAAAATAAGGGTTTTTATTTTAAGTAATAAAAACATATTAAAGGAAAAATGTTGCAACTATACATTCCATGTTTCATGTGTATAATAACTGATATGTAGTTTGTGCACAGATGCCATTCTGACCACCAAAGATGTCAATCTACTCAGTTTACCAAACCCTTCCCTTCTATTCTTTGTTAAATGTAAAATGTCCTCCCAGATATCGAATGAAAATAAAAATATGAAGACATGGAAAAGGCCTTTGCTAATGTTTAAAAATTTCCAAAGCAGCACCTTGAACTTTGCCTTCCTTCTTCCATTGTTGGACTACACAATGGAAGGCAGCACTGTCCTCCTCATTTCTGAACTGCAAAGTGGCTCCCTTGGAATATGATGTCTGCTCCAAAAACAGCATTGTTAAAATGCATAAGTATTTGGCAGTAGTCCAATTAATTACACCATGATCATATCACAACAATGCACTATGAATACCTCACAGGAAATCAGCATCAATACAACTGACGAAAATGAAAGCGATAAAATGCAACAACTCTACATATATCTATTCTTACACAGGCAACAAAAATCCCTGAGGTTTATGATTTTCTTTTATCCAACCAAAACAGCTCAATATAAAGCGAGACACAACTTTACCAACATCATTTCGCTCCTCACCTTTTTAACAACATCAGAGCCTTCTTCCACTATACAAACCGATTGAACAGGACCTAACTTGAATACCTGATATAAGTTAAACCACAAATCAAGATAACCTAATCAAAATAGTGACTTCACTTATAGCTCAAACAACATTGTTAGTTAACTGCAATATAAGCACGGGAATATGCAGAGAATGAAAATGAACCTGAGCTGTTAGGAGATCTACGTTGACGAGAATCTGATGAGAATCCTGAAGGATTTGAAGGCCATCGAAAGTGAAGCGAGCTTTCCCAGGCGAAGATGAAGAAGAACCTGAACACAAATCCGCAACTGATGCCAAATCGAACTCTCTCTGTTTCCACTTTTCCTCCATTACTCTCCTTACGTTACTTTATGTTTATTGTTCAAAAATAAATAATAGTTATGAATGAAACTAATATAGAAGAAGGAAATGGAATTGGGAATTAGGGTTTGGAAATTTATAGAGCCGCCAAAGAGAGAGTGGTTTGTGGAGAAGAGAGGGTTCTTGAATGTTGAGGAGAGTTTCACTTTAGAGGGTTTTATATTATAGTCAAGCTTTCATTTTAGTTCACTCCAACTCCAACTTATATTCATTGAATTTGAATGCCAAATAAGGTGAAAGGTGAAAAGGTTGAAAGCAAAAAGTGTCTCTTACCATATGTTAAAGCATGCATCCTCATAAACCAGCAATAAATCATTCTATATTAAGATTAACCCAAAAACAATCGGAATTTAATTATACTATTAATGTATATATATTAAATCGAAACTCTTATATGTTATTTTACACTTCCTTAATTTTAAAAGTATTTTACATAAATATGGAATAAATTAACATATATAGAATGTGTTTGAAGATGAATTAATGGATGGTGCTATGCTAAATTTTCTGAAATGTGAACACACACACAATCATTCTTTTTGGCTTTTTCTCTCACGCGCCCTTCTCTTTTGCTTTGCTTTGTCAGAAAGTGCTGCTAACTAGGTTATACTAGATTATACCGATTTACAATGTAATGAATGTGAGTCAATACAATCTGAATGAGAAAAATATTTAAAAAACTAATTTGACATACATTTAATCATTTAATATTTTGATGATTTTTCAATTAATGATTATATTTGTAGTTTATGTTCTAAAGGGTACCTCTCTTCATGGTCATCACGTAATAAAAGACAGATTCAATTCCTCCTTCACAAGCTAACTCTAAACCCCATAGATCTATGCAATATCACTTTCATGCACATTTATTTCTATGGTATAATTACAGAAAACTATGTGACATGTCTGACGGTAAAAACTATGTGTCTGCAATGTAACATTATTGTGACCAAAACTGATCATGTCTAAATTGTCATTCTAACCCAAAATCTGCAGAAATTCTTTCTTTTTGATCACTAATAACAGCTTACCCTAAAGTGAGTCAAGGAATTGACACAGATGAGATGAGGGTAATTGTTCTTTTCAAAATTCAATATAACTCAATAATAAAGCAATGATCGGTACAAGCCAAAATAAATAGAACATTGCAATTTTGAAAAACAACAAGTACAGAAATTGACATGTACTATATAGTTGAACTAAGCAGATGAATATTCCTTGGTGGTAGGAAACAAAAAAAAAAATTTGTTGAAGCTGTGAAAAGCCATCATGAAGAAGTTGGTAACTTGATAGCTTTGAAAGCAGGATGAAGCAATCCAAGCTCATCCTTCACCTCAAGTGGATTACTACTCTCATTCCTCACTCTCTTCACTCTACGACTAGCAAGTGATTTATGGGTAAACCCATACATCTGCAAAATTTGATTATCCCCAAAATTATAAGCTCTATCCATCTGTTTCAAGCATCTCTCAACAGGGTAATCACCAAATTTTCCACAAGGTTTACACCCCACAAAATGAGTCACTAGTGGCCACCTATGATCACCAAGACCAGGATGATAATTTTCAATAAACTCTTCATACTTATCCACCAAAATCCCCCAATAACCATGCAAGTAATAATGATTCTCAAGATAAACCTTCTTCCCCCATTGCTCCTTCGCCGTGGCCAACAAATAAACCATTGCAGATTGATCGTCGGCTTCGAAAACAGGCCTATTCTTAAGCTCCCTAGTTAGAATCTTCCCAGCTTCATCTCGAATTTTCCCTTTTGGTCCCATTGGTGCCCAAGCATCAAGAAGATCCAAACTCCATTGACAATTCCGTAAAAGGAAACTCCCAGTGTTCAAACCAATCCAATTCTTCTCATCATACACCATCTCATTCCACCCATGCATCACAAAGTTATGATCTTTGTAACGCTCCCACGGAACCTCGAACGCCATATCAGTGAACATTGCATCACTATCCATCCACCATAGAAACTCAACCTCAGGATGAGAAAGCAAAAGTTTCCGAATCAATGGAAGCTTGGCCCAAAAACCTGCCATCTCAGCATCTAAAAGAGCCATATTGTAGAATATCTCAATTCCATGAAGCCTGCAATAATCGATTTTGTTCTTAATCGATTTCAACAGATAGTGATCTCCGACCGGGTTTTCACACGGTTTAGGTGATGAACCGGTAACTAATAAAACCCGGGGTTTAGTGGGTCCCACAAAATTAGGGTAATCAAGATTATTCCGAAGCCACCGTGTTCGTTGTGGGTCCCAATCGGAGATTTTGGGGCCAAGGGTGTAAGGAGTGTTTGGATCGCGCTTAAACTCATCTTCGCCACCTTCGTCGACGAGGATCTTCGAGATGTCGAAGGTGGCGTAGTTATTGGGCTCTGTGGTGGTTTCGTGTTTCACTTCTTCCAGAACGCGGTGGGGCTCGACGCGCCGGCCGCCGCGAGAATAGAGGTGGAGGCGGATCTCGTTGAGGTCTTGCTCCGGCGTGCCGAACTTTCCGGCGCCGATAGTGCCACGGAGGACGACGACGGTGAGGAAGAGACAGAGGAAGGTGAGGGAGCCACGCTGGCACGCGCGCTGGATCTGGCGGAGCCGACGTGTACCGAGGCACCGGTCCAGCATTGTATTGAGTCAACCAGGTCGAGTTGGAACAAAACCCTTCACTCTTTATTTATTTTATTCCTATTGTGTGTGAATTGAGGAGAAGAAGGGAGTGGAGGTTAGAATAGTAAATAAGAAAGGGAAGGTAACAAAATAATAATGCAAAGAAAGATCCACAATTTCAGATCATATATAATCCTAACAAGTAAGAGGGATTAACGAAGAATCTTCCTTCCTACCGCGTTTAATATATGTTTCATTATTTATTAATTCAATACTTAAATATTCACACCACTTTATGGTTTCATGAATGGAAATAGGGTGTGCATTTATCCTTAAATGTTGATTGTATTAACATTTGAATCTGATTAGGATTATAAACTTGATTAAATATAATTGATACACATATGATGATATATGTATATATTGTTAATAATATATGATGAAATAAATTAGAGTTTCAATAATTTTTTGATCAAAAAAATATGATTATTAGATACACGATTGAATATACACATAAAAACACAATGGAAGAGTGATGTGAGTCGGATCGAGATTGAATTATTTTTGTCACTTACTTAACCCAAAATATTCCAAGATACATTTTGTAAACTCAAACTCTATCCTAAACCCGATCATATTTAGGTTGATGATTAAGTCAAATCAGTAATTGGATAGAGTAGGAAATTTGGAATGGAAATGTGGTTTAATATTTTCCACCACATCAATTGAGTTGTTGACTCACGCAGGCTTTAAAAGACATAAATTAATAAGATAAACATAAAATGCATAATATTTACTTTCTGTTAACTAATCATAAAACAACACTTAATAATTCACTAGATGTTGGCGACATCAATTGAATAATTTCATGGTTTTCTATCATAAATTATATTTTTTTACAAAATATTAATATCTAAATGTTTAGTGAGAAAATAATATCTAAATATTGATATCTTTGATGCTGGGTGCATAAATTGTATTCCTTATATTTAGTAAAAAATGATATAAATAATAAAGTGACAGAAAACTATTACACAATTACATCCATTTTTTCCTCTCTTATTATATAAGTACTGTACTTCATGTGAAATCAGTGAAGTTATGAGTTCATTAGATTTCTTAGAAGTGGTTGTAGAATTTCGTAGTGCTCGAGGTAGGATCCTCTCGTGGCTTCATAATATGGGTATACTTTAGTTGTGCGACTATTTTATGCGCTAGGAAATATGATTGACCATAAGAATACTTAATAATCATATTTTAATTTAAATGATTTTTTTAACCTTGATACCAATCAGAGTAAATGGTAACTGGTGCTCATAAGAACTCTCTCCATTAATGGAGAGATAAATGTTACACAATAACACACAAAATGTAACATGTAATAACACTTTTATCCTTTGTTTACCATAAAATCACATTTTTGTAATTAAAAATATGAGTAAAAACAATCATTTATCTCTTTGTTAATAGAGACGATCCTTATTCTAATATATGAGCAACATTCGAAAGGTAACTAGTGCCCGTAATTAAGTAATGGACAGATATAACCGGTACGGTTTAATTAAAAATTGGTTGATATGACCAATTTTAATTGGTATAATTATATAACTGGTATAATTATTATACTACCAGTATAGAAACCAGTTTACTGGTTGAACCTGGGCGTACTAACTTATTTTTATATCACTACTTTTGTGTCTCTATTTAAGTTGGACAAAAGATAATGGGCAATATATGGTTTGTGAATTGTGAGGTGTTGTTTAGTTGTCACACAATAATAAATAAATAAAAGTGTAATGTCATCATAATAATTATAGGAGCGCGTTCACTGATTTTGATTGATGCAAATAATAATGCATGTGAGGCTACCTTTAAACAAAGATAAGAACAGAAGCAAAAGAAATTCATGATTTTAAAGGCAGTTTTTGAACCAATTGAAAGGGTGTGTGATTGTGAAAGCCTCTAATTTTAATTTCGATAGAGACTCGTTCATAAGTCCATAATAAATTTGTTAACCAACATAACTGAATTTAGTTGATTCTAAATGCTGGATTTTTGAGGTTATTATTATGGAAAGTCATGAGAGCAAAAAGGTGACTAACTAAGTATTAAAATTAATAAATCATTGCACCAACAAGTAGGGAATTTCTCAACAAAATGTGTGCAGAAAAGTAAAAAACACAAACAAGGATAAGAACAAATACTCCTATTATTCTCTCTCTGAAGCCACATATCCAGAAAGAACCACACATCCCCTACTTCTACTATAATACAATTTTGTTTATAAAAACTTGTTATAAATTTCCTCTTCCATTTTCAAGTGCATGTAAAGAATTTTGGGAAAATGGAAAATAAGAAACAGTGGCACAAAAATGAATCCGACTAAATTAATTAACAATCATATGCATAATCACAGGAGCAATAAATCAAGAGTTTAGTAAATTTAAATCATATTTTATTCAACACCATTCATATTAATTAATTACTTAAAAGTTAAAACTGAATAATAACCTGAATAAGCTGAAAGTCACAACCTATTTTTTCATCAATCAATTGTTGACTTTATTTAAGACCCAATAATCATAAAAAGCTTTAGATGATGGCTAATGTTCAATGCGAACCCTATTTTCTCATGATCCAATAATAATATGTGTATCTAAAATTATTATTACAGTAAAAATTTAAACGGTGATTTAATTTTATTAAACTCTAATTCTCTTTTTCTACCTGTATACATTATATGGTTTCAATAGCATATGCATAACAATAAAATCAATTACAAAAAAAACATATTAAAAAATGAAAAAAAAAACAAGAATAGTATTTCAATTTTCAACTCCTGCATCGGGTGATAGCACTGCATCCACGACGGTAGGGATTGGCCTGAGCTCCGGTCCGGCAATTATAATACGAAGCGCCACGTCGCGAGCATGGCACAGTGTTCCTCCTCAGCGCACCATAGCTTATATACCTATTCCCCGCTAAAATGCGCCGATTGCCCTCCGATTCCATTAGAAACTCTGTATCATCGTCATCTCCGGTGAGAACACTGCACTCAGCGATGGATCCGCGGCAGCCGGAGTTGGCCACCGGGAGGAAGAAGGCGGTGAGCTGGTGGTCGAGGTTGCCGGTGAAATCAACGGTGGATGATGAGGAGAGAGCCACGTGGACGGATAAGATCGCAGAGACGAGAAAGAAAGCATAGAAGTGGGTTGAAGTTGAAGTGGCCATGTTTGGTTTGGTTATTACAGAAAGTAGAAGAAGCCTCTGCTCTCTTATTATAAGCGAGGGTTTGTGCTCAAATGCCATCAGATTTGGGTTTATTTACGAGTCTTGCCACTTGACTTTAACGTGACTATGGTTGTGGTAATTGCTTCACGCACACACATCAATCATCTTTTATTTTTTTGATTCTAATATGTATCCTCGTACAGGAGGTAATTTTGTCCGAGCTGAAAACATTAATAGGTATATGAGGCTAACTCTCATAATATGTATTTTTTCTATTCACAATACTTGAACTTGAAACCTTACTTAAGGAGAATCAAACATGTACTCAAGAGATAAGTAGAAGAATGGAAAATTGGAAATAAATAAATATGAATTAAGAGAGTACATTAAATTTGTAATTAATCCAGTTAGAGGCCAGCATATAAGAGTGACATTGATTTTTTAGTTTATATTTTACTTTATTTTATTGGATCAGATGAGATGGAAGAATATCATTTTGAAATATGAACGTGGACTCAATGATGCAAATAGACAGGCATGTTTTTTTTTTTTAAGTTATGGATTTTGTCTAATGATTTCAATAATCACTTAACAAAAATACAAGTGAACTATAACAATAGCTGAGGCTTGAAACTTGAAATCATTCCAGGTGAACTTTGTTTCTTATTATTTGAAAAAATAAATAGGAAATCTTAGATATTCCACACTTTGTTACTTTATGTATGGAAGATGTGTGATTGATAAAAAAATAAAATTTATTAAATTATAATAAAAATTACATTATATTTGATTAATCACAAAACATTAATACATGAAACTATTTAATTGCATGTGCCAAGATTTATATACATAGAACTAATAACAAATATACTTAAAGTTTAAACTAAAATTCATAAACAAACACATATACTTTAAGTTTGTTATATATATAATACTTAAGGGATCTTAAATCCCTTAAAAGGCGTTCATATAGTGTTGTGGATAAAAATTAGTTGTTAGTAAGTTTGTTAAGTTTGATTTGTTGAAGTCATATAAAATAAAAGGTTTGGTCTTAATAGCTTCCTTATGATGGATGCAACCGCGTGATGAATGATGATGGAGCTGTCATTTGCTGTCTTCAAATAATGTTAGGTCACTAAGGTCCCATATATACATGCTAACTAATAAAGTATATACTGACGTTAAATTATATATCATTATTAATTCTCAAACAAAAGTTGACGCCGAATCCAATTAGTTTTGAATAACACATTTACTTGGTTACATATTTTATTAGTTTAGTTTTTTTGTAGCAAAAGTATAGTTTTAGTTTTTGGCTGGAACGGGATAGCTTAGATTTTCATATCCCAATATAAAATTTTATAACCACTCACTTTTTGTATGGCTTCACTTCAAGATGCTGAAAAGTATTGAAACAACGTTCTGCATGGTTTTTTTTATATAGGAAGTGTGAATTTTTAATTTTAAAAAATGGCCTTCCATGTGCATCCTTCATACAAAAATACAAAAAAAATGTATTTTTTTTAAAACACCTCTATTTCTTTACAACAAAGTTATCATGTGATATTTTATTAAATTTTGAAAATTAATTGTGTGTATAAAACTCAAAGCCCAAATTATGATGGGTTTGGAAGGCTTCTATGTTAGGCTTACCAAAACATGTAAAGTAGAAAGCTTAATGTAGCTAGGGTTTTCAGCTTCATATCATTGTAGAAAGCCCAAAGTAGAAAGAATTGAAACAAAAAGAAAAATAGTACAATATGATACTTTTATCATTTCATTATAAATGAACTTTAATTTTATTCTTCAATACAAAAACAAAAACATCAACTAGCTAGAGAGGATTTCCCCCCTATACAAACCTATGTTGGTCTTTTTTCCTTGGAATGTAAAAGTTAATTTAGATGCATATATGAAAACAAAACTGTTGTCAAGTTCATCAAGCTGTTTAAAATATTAGATTCAAGGAATCAAAAAAGTAGAAGTAAAATTATAAACTGAATATAAGAATTGATGATACTTGGCACGATTATAATTATACCTTGATATAAAAGACAAACTGAATTCTCATATTTACTATATTAGAATCCTAATCTTAATTAAATAAGAAAACATATCAAGAAATATTAAATATGTAATGTCTGATGCAATAAAATATCATTAGATAGTGTCTGGTAATAAATAAAAAAATAGGACACAAGAGAAACCATCTCCGATGCAAATTATTTGATTAACAACTTCTGTATAAAGATTTAAACTTCATGAGACTAGCAAGAAGCTAAGAACATTTAAATAAAAGCCTGATAAAAAGAAAAAAAGAAAAGAAAAAAGAACTATAGAGAAATTATTGGATAAAAGAAACAAAGAAGTAGAGAGAGTATTATGTTCATTCCAATTCAAGAAAGTGATGCTTAGACAAAAATATTAATATATTTATTTTTATCTCTAAATAGAGGATAAGATAAAGAAGGAAAGACAGAAAGAGAAGATCCCACGTAATTACAAGGGTACTATGCTTACTAATGAAGGAAAGTTTTATCGGAGATAGAAAATTTAGATTTGTTTGTCCATTATGTTGTTATGCTAAGCATGAACAACAAGCTCAATAAATTCTAAACAAATTCTCTTATAGCTATATGATTTTCTGGATAAGAAGATAAATACAATAATCATTTATTATTATCATGCCCAGATAAAAAAAAGTTGAAACAAAGAAAACGTGTATCTGAATCTTAATCTTGTATTCTTATAGGAACGTGATTAACTATATTTCAAAGAGTTTATAAAAGAAACATAGTTCATAATCCGCATGACAATATTGGCATGAAGCAATAGTACTATCATCTTCATCTTGAATCAACAATGACATTCTTGAAAGTTTCTTCAACCTTTCTTTGCTTTCACACGTGCTTGAATGGCATAAACATTCTTGATTACTCCGAACCACATGATTATTAACCCACATGCTTCTAATAAAAGATTTAACCCTCTTTCTACACCTCATAACACACGTGGAAGTTCTCAAAGAACAAAAAAGATCAAATCCTACTTTATTTTCTTTTTCTTCCTTAGAACACATCAAAATCATGCTATACACATATTTAGAATCAACATGACCCTGTAGCGTTGCTTTCTTTAAATTATCAAGACCTGAATCTATCTTCAAAGAACTGAAATATTCAACCATTCCTTCACGATATGTAATCTCAGAGTTTCCACTATCTTTGCAACGTTTCAAGAAAGATGATTCTTTTTCATTGATAAACCATGGAAGTGGCACCAAAGCAAACTTGTCCATTGATACATGTTGATAAACATAATCATCCTCTGAAGCATGAAGAAAATCTTTGCAACTTAATTTAACCTTACAAAGGTCTAAAACAGAAGCAGATGCCACCTTTGCCATAATCTCCACCAACAACTCCCTTGGAAGAGATTTAATGGTAGAAATCGATTCATGTTTCATCTTCTTCTTATCACTTTTTCCCTTGTTCTTCACTCCTAAACCAGCCATTGAAACTTCTAGTGTTTTTTCCTTTTGCTTTGAAGAGAATGCTTATTTATATTGGAGAATCTGAAGATTAGAATTGAAAATAGGAATAGGAGTGTTATTATGTTAAGATATGTTACGGTTTTTATACAAAGGAATGAAACAAATTAAGAAAGAGAGTCGGTTAGACCAAGTCAAATTAATTATTAAATAAAAGAGTAAATACTCATGTTTTTTCGACTTTACCAGTTTTATCATTCAAAAAAGAAAAAAATATAAAATGGTGCACAAAAATTTTAAATATAGTCAAATTAGTCATTTTTAATATATTTCATAATATTTAATCAAGACTAATTTAACTCAAAAAAGACTAACTTAACCTATATTTAAAACATTTGTGGAGTATTTTATATCTTTCATTTTTTTCAAGGAAAAAAGATGAGAATAAATAAAATTACCTAATAAAGCAAATATAATGTTGTGCCCACGTGTTAAATGTGTGTTACTTGAGTAAACATAAACATAACATTATAGGAATCGGTGAATCATTGGAGGCTGCTATGAATGAAAAGAGTCCTACAAAGTTAGAATACTATGATCACATGTGGAAGCTTCAATCTACTGCCACACTTATTTCTCACATCAAGGTTTGCTTTATTTATATATATCTTATCACATTTAACAAACAAATAATGAAATTATAAAGTATAGTTGATTATTTAATTATTATAACTAGGGAGATGATGGAAGATATGGTTTGATATTGGACCGTACAATCTTGTATCCTCAAGGAGGTGGTCAACCTTCAGATACTGGTTTCATACACATTCATGGGTTAGAGAATAAGTTTGTGGTTCATGATGTTCGATTCAAAGATGGGATTGTAAGTTTTAGAAAACTTATAATTATTCTGCATATTATTCTACCCTTTACATTTTTTTTTTGTGTTTAGGTTTTTCATTATGGTTTGTTTGAGAATGTGGGAGGAGAATTTGAGCCCTTACTTGAGATAGGGAAGGAGGTTTCGGTATTTGTTGATGAACCCAGACGAAAACTAAATTCCAGGTAGAGAATATTTTGCAGATATAAAAATTGCGTTCCTTTTAGTTTATGAACTTTTGTTTTGATCAAATATCTTACAACTTGTAATTAAGTTCTGTTGGTGCTAGGGACTAATTGAAAAAAATTGACAAATTTAACATAACCCTAGATGTGAAGGAGGGATTCAAAAGTAATTTTTCATTAGTTTGGGGACCCAATTAATTTGTTAGAATTGGTAATTAATTGAATTGTCTCCTGGAAATTCCATTGCTGTTAATCACTGCACTGCAATTAGGGGTTATCTTAATCAAAGAAAATGATTAAACGGATATGATCTTATCAGGTTTAGATTTTTCTGTTATAAGCTTCTCCCTGTAGTATATGACCAACCCATTTGACTTGTTTAATACTTTTATATAACTTCTTTATGTAGAGTCACACTATTTCCCTTGTTGATCATATCAGATATTTCCAACTTTGTAGTTAATAACTTTTTGAGAGTGGTACCCTGGCCTTGATTTTATTTTCATCAATGCAGTTTTAAAGGTATGATTACAAAACTGCTTAAAATAAAATTTGTAACTCAGCTTCTTAATTTCATTCCTTTCTTGCTCTTTATTTGTATAGGTTGCATTCAGCTGGGCATTTGCTTGATATTTGTCTTCCAAGAATAGGATTGGATCATTTAGAGCCTGGCAAAGCTTACCATTTTCCTGATGGGTATTTCATAATTGAGCTTAATTATTACAAATATTCTAACCTTCACTGAACTCTTTTTGTAATACTGCCATGAGAGTCGTATAGAAATGTGTTCATAAGTTACAAAATTTGCTCAACACTTTCTGTTATGTTGTTTCCAGGCCTTGGGTTGAATATAAAGGCACAATTCCACCAAATGAAATGCAGAATAAGCAAAAGGATTTAGAACTAGAGGCTAACACTTTAATTTCTGTGGGAGGAAAAGTGAGTTTTATTGTTTATAAATTGCTTTTTGTATGTGGCATCTGGTTCTGAAATACTTATCTTGCCACTTAGGTTTCTGTTCATATCTTCCCGTATGATGAAGCTGCTAAGCTCTGTGGTGGTTGTCTTCCTGATTATATTCCCAAGGTCAGTCTTTAAAAGAGATATGCTTATTACCGCAAATAATTTCTGACATTCTTTATCTTGAGCTAGTTTTTGGGTTTGCTATAACGGTAATGCCTGTAACTTTGATATCTTAACAAGGTACATTTCAGTTCGCGTGTGAAAGTTTTCTTCTGTTTTTTCTCTCTTTTTAATGGATAAATCAGTAAAGTTCTATTAGGTTTGCTGTTAAAAGTCGGTTAGCTTACAACATTACACTATCACAGTGCTATGTATAGCATCCCTTAGTAGTTTCAGCAACATTTCAGCTCATACTGTTTCTTCTGTTGGCCTCTGGATGCTCGAATTCTCTGGGGAAAGGGCTCATACATATGGTATCCTAACCATCGTACAGGTCCTCATGGCTGCGAAATTTGTTTTGAATCTTTTGGTGAGGATGTAAACTATCATTCCATCCAATGTAATCAAAGCTATACAAGCCTAATATCAGTATTATGATGGAATGCAATTGTATAGCCTTCTGCTTTTTGGTATGCATGCATAACCGTTAATGTCTTTCTGTCTGTTTGCCTGCCTTATGCACATGCTCTACTGTGGTAGAACCAACCCATTGAGTCTCATTGTCAAACTCAAACTTGTTTTGAATTTGAACTAACCGTATTTCTTTTCTTTTCTAGTGCTTAATTATAATGGTAGTGGTAAGCGATTTTAGGGTGTCAGATATCAACCCGTGCACAAGCTACTGACCCTGCTTGTTGTGGTACTGTGTTAAAATGGAACCTGAGGAATTATCTGAAATTAACTGTCAGGGAGCATTCATTATCTTGTAATTATGTGCCTTACAAGCTTATATGCATGTCAAAAGATACAGAACAATATAAATTTTATCTCCAGCATCAGCAGTCAGGCTACAACAATATTATTTGATATTAATGCATCATCTCTCACAGGGAAGCACTCCTCGCATTGTTTCGATCGGAGATAATCCTGGTTGCCCCTGTGGCGGTACTCATGTTGTTGATATTTCAGACATCATTAAAATTAAGGTGTGAAATACATTATTCCATTTGTTTACACCAAGTGTGATTTGATCTTTTCTGCGCGAGTTTGCTCTTTGTGATTTGCCAGTCTTCATTTATTACCAGTCCGATGAACTCATCTTATTGAAACTGTTGGAACAATAACTTTATAGCTAAGAGACTTACTTTTTATGTAACTATATTTGCTTGATAACAATTGTGTTATTGTGCTTATGTGACCTGTGTATTTGAACAGGTTTCTCAAATTCGCTCGAAGAAGGGTCTAACTAAAGTCTATTACAATGTGGAGTCCTAGTTATATATGAAGCTGATTTGGATGCCAAGTAACCACTATTCTCACCTCATAGCCATAACTTTATATAAGTTATTTCTTGGTGTCTAGCTGAATTTATTAATTCTATTTATCAAATATGGTTTTCATACACCTGTGATTGTTCTATCTAGTCATGGAAAAAATTTGTATGGATGGTGAGTTTGAAGGGGACAATTATCTAATAGGTGGCCAGAGTGACACACACATAATAGTTGATAGCATGATAATATGTACAACATATTTGTTCTTTATATAAACAACAAAGATTGAGTTTGTCATATATAGTATAAAACTATCTCAACAATGACCCTTTCATTTGTTTTGCTTCAAACTTAAGCGAATTGCTCAGTTGCCTAGCTCTTATAAGTGTCAACATCCTAATATACATAAGAATGGTACAATTCTAGGTATTTTGGTAAGGATTTAATATGTACATATTGACAGTGTATGTATTTTTTACACTGTCATCAAATCATCCACCGTTGATTTATTAATCAACATTAACTGTCAAACAAAAGTAATACAAATTAATAATGGATGATAGGTTGATTTTACATTGTCCGTGCATAAATTTTAAACTTTTTTGGTAATGTCCCTTTGCTTGTCCTTTTGATCAGAATGTAGAATAGTCTCACCATCATTTGAATGGGTGGTAGTGATTACTTTGGCACCTTCATCCAAACCCTACCAAAAATAAGGGGCACAACTTGAGTTTACAATGTGGTCCATGGAAATATGCATTGAAGGGAGTTTTTTTTAAAGCAAATTTTATTATGTTGAGTACAAAGGTACCTCCCATTACAAAAAGAGATTATATAAGATTGTCGTAATTGAACAATACAACTTGTAGGGCAAGAACACTAATCTGAGAATGTTACATGAATGTCCCCAATACTAATAAACCATTGCCACAACCTTATTTTAATCAAATCCACTATGCATATAAGATTAAAAGATGAATTTCTAAAAACAATATCATTGTGTGGAAGGTGTATGATTTGGAAAACTTTGTTAGTTTAGCGAACAAGGATGTCCCAAAAAATTCATGTCTCCATATCCCAAGTCAGTCACATTACAACAAGTAATTAAAAAAACTATTTTCTGTTTTTATGATTTTTTCTTAACTAGTTGACATTTTTTTATAGAATTTATACACAATAGGACACTAAATCTTGAAACAGGTGATTTCCATTCAAGTTTAACAGCCATTATCTATTATTCAAGTTGCATGTTTCATGAATATGGACCATACATAAGCTGTAAGAGTGTAAGAGCATTACTTGGTCAAAAGCATGATAGCAACCAATCACAATTTAATTGAAATTTAATTTGAGTAATGGTTGGTCAAGAAAGAAAATGGGTACAAAACAAAAGTAAAGGTAATAAAGAATGGAACCCAATGTTGAGCCATTGAATTAAGAAGCAGCATAGCATCTATTCAGAATCTTGACTAATAAGCATCCTATTCTATACCACAACGTGACATGATTTTAAATGAAATCCGCAAAGAAAACATGAAGCTTAATAATAATATGTACCCAAAATAAAAATGAAAAATAGAGTAAGTTGTTAACAAAATATGCTTGCTAATTAGAGAAGGTAAAGATAAAAAGAGGAGGGCCACGTAGACATAGTGGTGTAACTAACTAAACGAGGAAACTGGGTGATTCGAAAACAGAAAGAATAATGAAATTCGAATCTTGGGGAAAATAAAGTAGAAGATTTCGTTGATGGAAGGAGCGTGTCCGTGGAAGAACGTAACTGTCCAACGAGTATTAAATAATAATAAACTTTAAATATATTTTTAATTTTGTAAATGAGTTTTTTCTTAAAATTTAGTTCATAATAGTCATCTTTAGTCTTTCTTTATGATATAACATGTTAGATATTCGATTTCAATAAATGATATAGTTGGGAGAGATAACTACACGCTCCAAAAGGTAAATTAAATGAAATAAAATTAAGATGGGAGATATTTTGATAGAGAAAAGTAATAATAAATTAATAATAATAAGAGGAAAAGAAGGAGGGGGGTAGAAATTGATGAGTACCATCCAATTTCCGATTTGATAATAGATACAGATTCTCCACTCACACTTCCATACTTCTCTTCCTCATTGTGTTTTTCTAACTCACACTCCCACTCTCTTTCTTCTCTCTTTCTCTTTCTCTCTATATATACCTCAAATATCTCTACCCTTCCCTCTCTATACCCAATTCCCATTTTCATTCTCTATCATTTCCATTCGTAAGTGCTCCCCCTTTTCTCAATTCATTATCGATTCTACTATCATCGTTGCTTCGTTTTTTATTTCACTAATTATCATTTTTATTTCACTAATTATCAAATCTACCATTCAAATTCCCTAAGGTGGATTCATTTTTGTATTATATATTCAATTTAGATGTGTTGTTCATTTACATTTCACAATTTATATCTACCGATAATTGTTAATTGTTTAGACTGTCAGCTAATCATCTGTCATTTATTTATTAACTATAATTGACTCATTCAAATCAATGCACAAATTTTAAACTGTAAGTAAATTAAGGATTTTGATGTATGTGACGTAACTATGGATTTGTTAAAACAGGAGATAAACAACATGGTAGGTTCTGAAGGAGAACTTAAAATAAGCTTTGGGTATCAATGTAATAGTGATAGAGGTATCCCTTGTGAAGTTTCTCATGGCTTCAAAATCCTTCCGGAAGTACGTAGAACTAGCAGCTTCTCTTGCTTATCGGGTGCAGCCTTAAGTGCAAATGCTACACTAGCCAACACCAACATCTGCAATGGTAAGATAGGAGGGGAAATCCTTCCAACTTGGGACTCTCCTAATTCGTTTCGCAAGATACCCTCTTCGCCGAGTCTTTCAAAGTTGGACAGGCTATCATCTTCTCTACCAAGTAGTTTGTCTTACCTAAGCTGTAGCCCTTCCACTTCAAGTGATATACTTGAATATGACGGTTGCGCATTGAAGTTCATGAGCGATCCATCTAGAGGGGAAGGTTTTCTTAATGCTACCGAATTACAAGTAGCTGGAGGAGCTGCTGGTGAAGATAGAGTTCAGGCAGTTTGTTCCGAAGAAAATGGATGGCTCTTTTGTGCAATTTACGATGGCTTTAATGGGAGAGATGCCGCTGACTTTCTGGCTGGTACCCTGTATGACACTATCATATCTTGCTTAGATAAGTTACATTGGGAGTCAGAGCCGGCTTCTGTTAAAGCTTACAACGATGTGGGTTTGGATGATAGTCTTATTTGTCATGATGGTCAATCTTTTCCAAGATTAAATGGAAATAATGATTCTAATCTTGGCTGTTTTGTAAAGAGTGGTCCATCTGCTAATTTGGAATTATCATGTAAATCATTTTCACAAGGGGTACTAGATAGCCTTCAATGTGCTCTTAATCAGGCTGAGAATGATTTTTTGTACATGGTTGAGCAAGAAATGGAGGAACGGCCAGATTTAGTTTCAATCGGATGTTGTGTTTTACTTGTGCTTCTCCATGGCAATGATTTGTATACACTTAATCTTGGTGACAGCAGAGCAGTATTGGCAACATGTAGCACAGGTGAAAGAATGAATGAGAGTGGGAGACTCGAAGCTATTCAGCTTACAGATAGTCATACTGTTGACAATGAAGCTGAAAGAGCTAGAGTTGTGGCTAATCATCCAGATGATCCCAAGGTCATCGTAGCTGGAAAAGTAAAAGGAAAACTGAAGGTTACTCGCGCTTTTGGAGTCGGTTACTTGAAAAAGGTTGCCATTCTTTCCTTTACGTTTTATAAGATTTAGGTAATGATTTATTATGAAGTGAAGGTGATAATTATAAACCTAAAAATTCAAGCTACTAACTGTGAGTGAATAGGTGCGAAGGATAAATCTTTGTCCTACAAAGCAAATAATAGATTTGATTTTCTTCTTTTATTCAAATGCAGAAAATTCTGAATGATGCTTTGATGGGAATCCTTCGAGTTCGTGATCTTATAAGCCCACCTTATGTTTCCACTGAACCATCATTGAATGTCCATAAAATCTCAAATTCTGATCAATTTGTTATAGTAGGGAGTGATGGTTTATTTGACTTCTTCAGCAATGACGAGGCAGTGATGCTCGTAGAGTCTTATATCTTTGGCAATCCTTGGGGTGATCCAGCAAAGTTTCTCATAGAGCAGCTTGTAGCTAGAGCAGCTAATTCTGCAGGTCAATTTTCAAGATCTTATACCAAAGTTTAAGTTTTTTTCTGCATTAATGTAGATTTTTATGTTTTACTGTTGATTTTGATACAGGATTCAGCTTGGAAGAGT
Source organism: Lupinus angustifolius (assembly GCF_001865875.1). Lineage (NCBI taxonomy): Eukaryota > Viridiplantae > Streptophyta > Magnoliopsida > Fabales > Fabaceae > Lupinus > Lupinus angustifolius. Next base: position 310,876 of record NC_032009.1, on the reverse strand, counting down.
TAATGAATGTTCCAGCCGGAAGGAGAAGGAAGTACCACGACGATGTGACTGTAATTGTGATCATGCTTGGGATGACTCAGCGGACTTCGAAGGCGTCAACTTGCATCTAAGAATGCCCAAAGAAAACCTGCATCTAATCTTTGGAGCTCTTAGTCAAGTTATATTTCCTAGGTTAAAGTTGTGATATTCCAATTGTATATATGCTATTTTAGACTTAGAATCATTAGGTCATTAGATATGTAAATAACTTTATTAGTAGTATTACTGTTTTGTTTGAAGGTAAGTCCTTAGATATGTAAACAAAACATTAGTATCACTGCTTTGTTTGAAAACTCTGGTATTGAACTGACTTTTTTTAGGTGCTAAAAAAGCAATATAAATTTCAGGTATGTGGCTATTCTATGACTCAATTTAATTATATTTTGATTTTATAAATATAATTCAAGCAATACAATTATGTTACCATGTAAGAATTTACTTCAGACTTCTGAGTTTCATTATCTAACTTCAAATTCATAAAATGACTACATATGAAATACTAATTGTGATTACAGATAAAAGAAATGAACAACAACAAACACCAGTTTGTGGTTTCTCTATCCACCACTGATTATTAATATATTTATTGATAAGGGGAATAAATAGAATTTTTTTACTGAAGTAAATAACGAGCATGACACACATCAGAAAAACAATATATTTTACTGTAGTAAAATATATGAGAATGCTGTTAAAAGCAAGATAAAATTGAAAAGACTAATTAATTTTTTTTGGTTTCCCACAAGTATCTTCGTATTAGAGTCCGAGCCAGTAACATCTAAAAGTATGTGCGGTTAACTCTCCGAACGAACATTTGAATATTTTTTTTCCATTAATAAGACTCGAATCTGAGACATTGCTTAAGAAGAATCAAACATGTACCACTTGAACCAACGCCGTTGATAGACTAATTAAAATTTGAAGCAACTACTCTATTAGTTTAGTTAAAAAATTGTCTTCATTATCGTTTCAAAGGTACTGTCCTATCGAGCTCTGTTTTGTTTCACTTCATTTCATTGCTTCAACTTTTTTATCTTCTCGGGCTTCAAGCTTCTGATAGTAGACTACACTTCACACATGCTTCTCCCTTTAATGCTTTTGCACTTTATTTCATTCATGTAATGATTTTCTTAGTAGTTTTGGTCCACAAGCTTTAATGAATCACATGGGTGGTTTAACAACATGACAAATGCAGGGCACATTAATTCTGGCCTCATAACTCATAATACAATGGTGGGGAAAAGGCTACAATATTATTGTAAATTTATGCACTACAAGTATAAGCACACAACAAATAAGGGTAGTATTATTTGGAAAGTTACAAATAGTTAAATATACATTTTAGAAACATTGGTTGTTGATTTCAGGAATCAAGATGAGAAGAGGAATAATAATGATATACATTACTTGAACAAAATATATTGACTTAGATGTGGATATGATCCTGTTTTGACCCAGATGCAGAATGTCCACAAAGGATAAAGCATTTTTGGTATGAAATACTAAGTGATGGCGTCAAGTTATAATGTTGAACAGTGTTTCCTGATTTTTCTACACAATATTGTTTCGTGTTGACAATGAACCAAACTAACTTGGTATTTGTTGGTAACTCGACTCGTTATTTAGTTCGATAAATTTGATTTATAGACCAAATGAGTTGAACTTGAGTTCGTTAAATAAATGAGCCGAACTTGAATTGGATACAGTTCAACTCGTTAGATTCATGAGTTGACTCAGTATATATATATAACTAATTTTATATTTTTATTATTATTATACCATGCATTATTTTTTGTATTTATTATTATTATATATATAAACAAACAATGAATTAATTATTTAAGTTATCTAAATGAACCAAACCGAATTAAATAGTTCACGAACTTTAATTGAGCTGAACCCAAGCTAAAAACTAACTCCTATTGAACTTGAGTCGGATTTTGAGTTGGACAAATTCTTATCGAGCTAATTCTAGTTTATCTCGGTTTGGTAAGTTTCCGGTCCTAGTTGCAGTTATCCAACTCTAACCAAACCCATATACCAAATATAATTCTGAAGAAATATCTGTTTAAGTAGTAAAAAATATCATCATTTTATTTTTATGTAATAAGATAATCATTGAAAACTGATACTATTAAATTTACACAAGCCCCTCTCCATGACCAAAACTAGCAACAAATCGTGGCACAAATCACGGCTAGGTCAATGGCCACAGTAGGAGTATCCTCGTAGTTGGAGCAAATGTGGTGAATCATCTAAAGTTTTTTTATGTTTAGTTTTAATATTTTTCTTTTAATTCAATTAGTTATTTTTTTAAATGTCTTGTATACTATGTTGTTATTTCGTTTACTTTTGTATTAGTTTAAATAATAATAATACAAAAGTGTATGCTACTAATGAGATCTTCAACTTCCTAGCATAATAATATGGCATTTCCTGCACAACAGTATACAACAGAGATTCTTCTAGATTCTTCTTATAAGTTAACAACTGTCAATCTTAAATCAACTTATCTAAGATCTATTATGTTCCATTTCCTTCATCCTTCTTCACATTTTTTGTCGTTTTTCTTTCCTCAGCTTAGATGAATAACTGAACATTAACCTTTATTAAACGAGGATCTCTCCATTAAAAGAGAGTCAAGTGCTTCAAAAAACAAAAAAAAAAATGTAATTTCTAATGACATTTTTATCCTTTTAATTATAATGAAATTACACTTTTGTCAATAAAAATAAGTGCAAAAATATATACTTGCGAATTCTTATTCTTATTAATCATATTTCTAAATTTAAATAAAAAGCTGGGCATTTGAGTTCTGAAGTGTTGTAAATGCAAAATTAGTCCCCACAAAAAAACAAGGAAATAAAATTTTATACCATAAGTTCAATTTCCTTGTATTACAAAAGTACCATAACATAACTATGAACTATCCCTATCTAGGACCACATCAAAGAAACAAAACCAGACAGTTAAAAGTGCAACAACATAGTTACATGCTACATTCTGTTCCCTTACAATTTCAAAATTCGTCACATAATAGAACACCAATTAGCATTTTCATCACTGAAGATCTCAAAGGAAACCAATGGTGCTGATTGCACCTGATAATAAGGGTCATAGTCCAACCCTGCACCCATGTAGGGTAGTGAAGGAACATAATATGAAGGACCATCCATTGTTACCATAGGATATAAGTTATTATAAGTTGAAAAATACACCAAAGGAGGATAATAAATTGAATCTGCATAAGGGTATGATTGCTGACGTGTAGGGCTGAGATTCATCTGGAACTGAGATCCAGTGTGTGCAGGTGCATTGTTTGATGGTGCTGCACTCAACCCATTGTTTCCATTACAAACATTCTGACCCTTCTTTTTCTTCTTACCAGAACCTCCTTCACTTTGACCACCCTTGTGGTCTTTTTCCGGCGACTGATTACCCGCCGGAGACTTTTCCGGCGGTTTGCCGCCGGTTTTTGAGTCGCTGTTCTTGTTTTTGTTATTGCATTTGTGAGCACTTTCAATTTCCTTTTTGTTGCGGTTGGATTCAGCATTATCAGCAGAATGGTTTTCTATGCTTTCTTGGTCTCTCTTTTCGTTCTTCTTCTTCATCGGTTTACCCTTGCCGGAAATATTTTCCGGCCAAATCTCAGCGTGTTTTCCAGCTCTGGCAAGTTTTCTTATGAGAGTTTCAACACCAACACTTCCAGTGACTGTTACTTTCTGTTGCTGTGGATCAATAGTTGTAGTAAAAACACCTGCAATGTGCAAACGTTATGAAATTCTCTGTTAGCAAAACAGTGTTACTGTTGTTTATGCTTTTCTATAACCAAAGTGAAGTTTGAAATTTTGAGCTATGTAATCTAGCCATGCATGTGAAAAAATGGATTTTTTTTAGGAATAGTAGAAATCTGAACTCTGAAATCAAAGAAGGAAATTTTTTACCATCAATGCTTCGTAGAATTTTCTTTACTTTCCTCCTACAACCTTCACAGTGGATTGAAACTTTCAAGAACCATGTCTGTCAAGCAGCACAAAAAGAACGTAACTTTAGAAGATTAAGAAAAAATAAGATAAATTTGAAAAGAAGAAAGGGTTGAAAGATAGTTACCTGATATTTCAATGGTTCTGAAGACTTTGCATCCATGAGAGTTAAGAGTGAGAAAAGAGTAGTAGTAGCAGTAGTAGTAGTGGTTGTGAAACTGTAATAGCATGTAAGGAATTTGAAAACAGAAGATAAAAGAAATAAAAAGAAGAGGTAAATGCCAAGAATGTACCTGAGTTAAGAAGGGAAGAATAGCTACCAAAGTGTAATGTGACAATGACACAAGAACACACACCTCTCTTCTTTTCCCATGGAATGAAATGGAACATGTTTCTACCCTCCTTTCTTACACTTTTTATTTATTTACATATCAATTGTGTAAAACAAGTAATTTCTATTTTATTATATTAAAAAGGGTAGGGTATTAGGGAAAATAGGACCACCCTTTGCCATGCTTTATTTCCAATGCAACTCATATATCATATAATAACTATATTCTGCATTTCTTTATCTATCATATCTTAAATTGTTTTGTCTCTTGTTGATGTACTAAGCTTTTGTATCATGTGACAGGTATACAGTAAGTAAATTATTCATCTTAAAGGTAAGATTCTTCATTTTAACTTCATCTATTAAATCAACTTAGACATACATCATATTTGTCTTGGAGAAAAGTAACTTTGGCTCTTTATTTTAAATTTTATATATTATAGGGTCATCTTACCCAACTAGTCAAGTTTGATTAAGATCAGGTTTACTCAATTTTCCTTGAGAAGCACGCACAGATAAAACTCTTTGCATGAACAAACACAGCAAAACAAAATTTATTGGATTTGACAGATTGAGTTCATTCACAAATTTCCCTTCTTAAAAAGCAACAAATAAATATAACAATATTATTTATGTGTTATATTTAATTATTTTTTATAAAAAACATTTATAAAACAAAATAAAATAGTACACATATTATACTTTTACTCATTTATTCTCAAACTAATTTTTTTGCAGAGGAAAGTTAAAAATGTCAAAGCAGTGGGGAAAGGTGAAGAGTAAAGAATATATGCCCCACGCTACATGATCAGCATTTAGCAGAGCAAAAAGGGTTTCAGTTTAGACCAAAAAAATCACTTAATTTTTAACCTACCTCAGTCAATTTTACTGCCTAGAGAAGAAGATAAATGAGTAACTGCAGCAAAATCTAAAAGCTAAAACATATAGCCTCTTCATTCAACGTTGGTTAAAGTGTTATTTCTTACATCTCTATCCTATGTATGCCACATCAAAAGGTTTTCATCATCACCATGTCATGTATATATATATTTCTCATGTGCTTCATAATTATAATATAAGATCAACCTCTCTAGCCCACCCTTTGTACCTCAAGGTCTACGTATACTTTAAGCACAATTCCGGTAATAAATATAATAATAATAATACTCTGTCAAATTCATACAATATTGACGGCAATTTCAAAACAAAAAAGGGTTACATTTACAACCCAAAAGTATACGATCTTTGTACATTATATTATAAAAATAAGACATTTTGTATTTAAAAAAAGTTTGGAGTTCCATTTTATTATTTTTTGTTTTATTTAAGTTGTAATATATAATTGATTTCGGAAAAGAAATGATACACCCTTAGAGATAAATGATTCTCATCCCTATCTTCATACATAAAGTTGTGTTGAGACATAATCTACCTACCAATCAGTTTGAGTATTCTTTTTATTAAGTGAATAAACATAAATATTTCATTTCATACAATGGTTCATAAACTTAAAATTAAAAACTGATAAATTAAGTGATTGATTTGACTTGATTAGATTAACTAATGCATGCAATATAACATAAGAGGATATGGCAATAATAATATATTACAAAATAATCTGTATCTATAGCAATATATAAGAGATAACTTGTAAGCAATTATCTAAAAAGATTTACTCTTTCTTCTTGATAATTTTTCTATGATTGAGGCTATGATTAACGGATTTTTATGGGGCCACAAAATCCCACATATTGCAAAGAAGGTCGAGTTACAATATGACTGTGGCTATAGTACATAGCTTTTACCATGATGAAAAATTGAGAATGGAACATACAAAGGCAGCATTACACATAAATAGTTTAACATCATTTTCATATCAAAAACAGAAAAGCTTCACTTTTCCAAAGCGAGGTGTGAAGATCTTATGATGGTACTATGGTAGGTAAACTTATTAAACTCGCCATTAAGACCGTACTGCACAAAAGCTAGCATATATGTATATATATATATACACACTACATGTCACAAAAGAAAACCCATTTCATTTCAGTTTTTGAGAAATGAAGTATACTCAAGCCACTGACATAGTAAACTTCATTAAATGATGAAAGAACTCACGTCATGAATCATAACTGGCTTCATATATCTATATATCTATACATATATATATATATCTATACATATATATATATATATAATCTTTCAAGATGAATTAGCAGTATCTATATTAATGAACTGTGGTGGAACAACAACCCCTGTCACAACTCACAAGCCAACGAGCCATGACTGGTTCAACATTAATTCCACATTATATTTTAGGTTATTTTTATGTTGGAACATAATATATATACTTTGGAATTTCAGCGCAGCATTGCTGGTAAGTGGTAACTTTGTATATGTTGCCAAATAACATTTAGAATCCAATACATTTTGGAAGCCCAAAGAAAAATTGCACCCAGTTATTATTAAAATGACATTGTTTTGGGTTTTCACCATCTTTATTTCTTCATGAGTAGTGTAAAATATAAGACACAGTTGCTGCCAAACTAGGTGGTGGGTGGGGGTATTTCTCCAAACTATTGATGGTTTTTATTAATAACTCAATGTTTGGATAGAAAAACTTGTTTTTATAAAGGGAAATGATTTTTACACATATTTGCAGACCAGTTATGAAAGAGCACATGAATTATAACATTTAATCATTGTCAATTATATGCCCTTCTGAATTATAACATATGATTATCTCTCTGCTGGGTTTTCTTATCTGGATGCATTATTTACATTGTTAGACAAGATGTTCTAAAGCATTTTTGCTTTTCTGCCCCATAAAAGAGAGATATCTTTTTAAGAGAATGATTAAAAGGAATTTCTAGCAAAAATATGGAATAAATTAATGGGAGTGAAACACTGAAGAGTAGTTTTACTTTATTCTATAATATGAAGATTGATCAATGGAAACAATATCTGATCAAATACATTTAGACAGAGGTTTACATCTAATAATGTAGTTCAGTAAATCCATATATAGTCTTCACAAATATTTCATATTTGTAAGGATTTTCTCACTTGAAGTGTGTTCATAGATGGGAATGGAATTGGTTCAGATTGGCAATCAAAAGAGAAATAAAATACAAAGACATAATTCAATATCTTCAAATTATCAATTAAACACAAATCATTTACCCAAACAAATATAAAAAAAATTAAACTAATGCTTAGATATTATGATCAAAATTTTATTTAGGAAGAAATGATTAATGGACATAACATCCTGGTTATGGATTAAAAACATAAGATGATTTTTTTTATCGATAATTGTTAGTATGTTAGTATTTTGTTGTAGGTGAGACTTCACCCTTTTTTGTTAATGGTGGGACTCGAACCCACAACCTCCTGCATTCCTTACGACCACCCTCTTTACCATCAGACCACCTTATGACTCCCTAAAAAACATAAGATGGTTGATTAGCAATATTCAAGAGTGAGTTTTAAAATCCTCAATCATAAATCCAAAACACAAATTGAACCTATTACTGATATTGCTGATAAGAAAATGAGTCAAGGAAAGTGAGATATGTGACATAAGCCTCTAACAGAATATAAGGAAAGAAAGAGATAATTTGCCCCATTCTTTGGGGATAAAGTAGAAGCCCCACATATCTTGTTCTCCAAGAAACAATTCCTATTGAGTTTCCATCCATTTCAAACCATGAAACTGACTACTCAATCAAAAATAGCATCACAACCCATTAAGACCAGGATGGGCTTCAAGTACAGCTACCAATCAAAGTTGCAAGCTATAGCTTTCGAATAATTTCTCTGGTCTTTGTTATATAATTTTACTTTTTATTCAGAAACGTGTTTATAAAGTTCTTAGGATAGAGAAATTATTACATGGTCTAAAACTAATGGTATCAATCAAATCATCATCATTGATAATATACTAAAAATTGAGATTATTCTAAATTAATACTATAAATTTGGTTGTGATCATTGATCTTGAACCCCTATAATAATTTTTCCTAATCTTATTAGAAGATGTTTATTAATTTGGTGTCTTTTCTATGATGGAGAAGGGGCATTGAGTATGGGATGAAAGCACATGCATAAGATGGAATTAATATATTAAGACATTTAGACATACATAATTAATATATTATTTTAATAAAATAAAATTAAAATGAGATGTTATTTTTTACTTGTTAGTAAATATTAATTAGTCCGGGATATGTGACAGGAAATTTGAAGGGATAGAAGATCCAGTTCCACATAGGAGATCTTTGCAATCCAATTCCAACCCAAGAGGCACATGTTGCTGGAATCATTCATGCTTCTGGCTAACAAGTTTTTAGGTTTATCACATGGTTGCTTGGACCAGTTAGTGTAATGTCTTAGGTGGAATATACTTTCGGGTATGGAAGATATCCAAAGTAGAAACCAATACAAGATTCTTTAATTTCGGATATATATATACACTACGTTGACATGTATGTCTAGCTACGTTATTTGTGAATACATTTAGATATACACACTACATCATAGATGGAAATTGATGTGCTGATATGATTAGCTTTGCCAACTTAGCATGAACAAAATAATATATGAGAATATAAATTTTAGTTTCATAAATCACCACTGCTATGTCCTTTTTACCTCAAGCATGAAACCTTTTGGAGAGTTTCTTTGGTGCATTCATGTTTCTAAAACAATTCTGTAATCATGGTTTGTTGGGCTTATAAAACTGTTTGGAGCTTAAATCAATTTGACCTATTTTATCAATATCTTGAAGATAATGTATTCGAGCAAAGTTGAGATTTGTGGTCCACAACTATATTTTATAATGATGTTGAGAGAAAAAAACATATGGATATTTTAAAAGCTGCTAATAACACAATCAGAGAGAATCGTAAAACTCTTCACCGTTAGCATTGCATTTTAAAAGTTTCCTGTGGATCCAATTTTAGAGGAGAGGAAGTCAATCATACCAGAAGTGTATCCATGGCTTAAAGTCTTACTCTCTTTCTTCGGAAAATGTTAGTATGTTAGTATTTGTTGTGGATGAAACTTCAATCCCCAACCTCATTCACTCCACCCATTCTCCCTTCCATGCATACCATGCATACATACTTAGGGTTAGTTTGAGAATTAGATTCTAAAGGGGAAAGAATGAAAATGAAAGTTATCTCACAAATATATTTTATGCCTCCTAAGTCTTCTTTTCCCTTCATTTTCCTCCAAACTTCAACTCCCAAATTAGTCATTAGAGAATAAAAAGCTACTATATATTTATATATTTACAGGGAACCTGATGGTAAATGGTAATGATATTTTTACAGACGTATATTGGGATTGTTATAATTATTATAACATTATGATTTCTCGGTCAAAGAATATCAATATACATTTTGGAAAAGCTAAATCCCACCCATACAATGCCCATGCAGCATAAAGTTGGTATTTAAGAAGGGGGAAAAGTCAAAATGGCAACAATCGAATCTCCTTTCTCGTGATCTCCTAATTCGCATCCCATCTCTAAAGTCTTGTCATCCATGCACAACATTTGATCTTTCTTTTTTGTAGCTTGCGTAATTTGGTCTTAGGAATTGTTCTATCCTCGCCCAAAAATCATGTCATGGTTGGACTAAATCGTCAAACTTTACCTAGGTGCAAGGCAATATGAGCTCACTCCGAGCACCTTTGGCTCTAGGTCGATCAATCAGACAAGATCCAAATAAAAGTATATGGAGCCATTACTTCTGTTATTCGCCTGTCACATTGCATATACATGATTGTCAAGCCACCATAATAGCACAAACATCTGTCGCAAGTCACATGCAACTTGCACCTTATACCCACTTTTCGCCTTACGATAAAGACATATCTAAAATATAGCTATGAAGCCTATAGTAGGCTATAAGTCAATTATCCATGGAATACGGACCTGTTAGAGCCGCCAAACACGAATAAAGCAACTTAAGCTTGTCTCGGACAAGCTCGACAAGACAAGATGTTTTGTCATGCCAAGAGCATCTACAACAGAAAATTTATTTTATTCTCAACTATAAATAGGGGACATTCCATAAGGAAGATATTATATCTCTTAATTACTCTTACATTATATTTTTTCTAATCTCACACCTCTTTCATATACTGACTTGAGCATATACACACTCAAGCTCTCTCAAGCCGATCTCAGACGACATCCGGAAGATTTCTTGTTTGGCAACCGTCCGTCCAGCCAATCTCTTCCTATACCAAAGAACATAAACAATGTTTACCTGTCCCAAACCATGTCTCAAATTTTGTCACGCACTAATGTTAATAAAACAAAAACAGAAAAATAATGAATGTTTAATTATTTTAATTGACATGACATATTTTCATTTATGCGAGACGTGAAATAGAACATGATTTGGGCCATAAGATCCTTGTTTTCCATAAAGATGACGCATTAAAAAATTATTTTTATATCAATTGAAAATGATTTACTAATTAGTTAAATAGTATGTGTAGTTTAATTAACAAAGTAGCAATTTATTGTCATATTATTAGCAATTTGTTAATCAATTTATAACGCAAATAATGATAAACTCATTGTTAACTAGTGTAAAACATCACTAAATCATTAGAATATTGTAACGTGAATGTATAAAATATTCGAAGTGCACCAGTTTTGCCATTATTGTTTGTCACTATCATGCAGAACCTAATAAAAGGGACTAATTAATTTGAATATTTAGCACATAAATTAAGAACAATTCGAACTTAGATTGCAGAATGACCCATGAAGATTTACAGCATCTGACACATAAATGAACCCAATCCTCACCAACCAGACTCTACCTGTATATACAAACACATGAACTAAAACACAAAGTCACCAAATTAAGTCACCTCTCACATACATAATACACAAGTTGGTGTCAAAGAATCACTTGGACCCATGACATAACCACTTATCTAAAATCATACCAGCCCATGCAACCCAATTAAAAGAGACAAATAAATATATTAAACAAGTAGCTAGTGCATGTTGTGTTACATGTTGTCCCTAACTTCAAAGGAGTTCTTATTCTTGACAACTATGTCATACATGTGCATGGATTTGAGCTTGTTGAAATCTCTTGGGAGAGAAATAAGGTGTACGGTGAAGCGCTTATGGAACTGAAGAAGATCAGGGTCATCATAATATCTCTCCCACCCAAGTGAGCTTAGCTTCCTCTCTAGAACTGCATATGAGTTAATCACTTCACCACTTGGTGTATGAATCAAAACCTTCTTCCTTGACCCTTGTCGGCTTCCCTCCGTTGCCTCCGCCCCCGGATTCTCGACAAGCCGAACCACCCCGTTCTTGAAAACCCAAACCCCGGACATTGTTGGCCACAGGAAGAAGTGTGAGGCTATGTGTGTGTGTTCTTGGAATTAGGCTTGTAGGGAAGAAAAGGGTATGTTATGTGTATATATAGGGGAAATGATGGAGGTTTAATTTGAGGATGGGAAGGTATCACAATTGAATTATTTAATTAATCATGCACAAGTATGAACACTAACTACTACATACACATGGAGGAAAATGGAATGTATATAGTACAATATATCCAGAGGGATATGTCTAAAGTTCAACCTAATGAAACAAAATTTCAAACTAACAAGTAATAATGTAATATTGATTTTGTTGATAAATACAAAATTCATTATCATGATTTTTATGCCTAGTATGGATAAAAGTTTGTCATTAATACTAATTAAAAAAATGTAATATAGTCCTTCTTCAATATCTAATCCATATTGTATACTTTTATGAGTTCATCTCAATTTTTCACTTAAAAATCACCTCTAGGAAATTAGTTATTAATATTTTTATTTTTGACATGCAATTAGTTTTTAATAGTGCACCTCAAATCATGATCAGAACCGTCTATTCCATGCTATTAAGAGCATAATGACCCGAAAATACTGGTTTCTTGTCTAAAACATTTTCTCTAGTAATAATATGGTTTTGTTAAGGATTGAGGTTAAGGAATGTGAAAGTATATATTGTTTTATAGGAAAGCATGAAGTTAAGTAAATAAAAAGTCACCAACTTACCCTTTCAATACAATATAACTTTTTCAATCCTAATAATGTCACAAATTATGCACATTTAACACACTTATATTTATACAAAAGGTACTATACTTAGTGAAGGTATAAGCTAAACATTATATTCTAGCATTATCAGATTGGGGAATCCCGATTCCCTTTTTCATATGCGTATTCCAAGTATTGTAACCCCACATACACCTCGAGAATCTTTGTTTTGATTGGAGAAGACTTGTTCTAGAACTATGTTTAGCAAAAGAAAGATTGCTATATATATTTATCAATTAATCAACCTCCCTAATTGGCTAGAGATTAATATAATGGGGCAGTTTATTCTTGATATAATTGTTCTTGCACCCCTTGTGCTCTTTTAATTATATTGGCTTATAAAAAAGAATGGTTGTGGAATAAATTCCTTCAAGTGGAAAGGATGATGCTCATATTGCACACCAGACTAGCTTAAATGAATGAATATCATGTCCATTTCCAAAAGTTTTAATTTCCTATGGTTTGTGGGGAAGGATTAAGTGCATGCATTTGGGGTGGGGACTGAAGATGTAAGGAATTGATTTCAATTCATTCTAGTAGTTGGAGGTGGAAATATGTCAAATAACAATGTGGATTCGAACTACGAGACATATGGATGAAGATCACATATTCCAAATGGTGTCTTACTCCATGTCTCAAGCTAATCAGAGTGTTTCATTTTATTATTTTTTTTATTTTAATTTTTTTATTTTATCCACATGTTAATATATGATTGGATTGAGACAGGAAATGGAAAACTGTTACGAATAGATGATCCCCTTCCCACACACATATTCATATGGGGAGGCTTTCTAAGCATTTTTTTTGGGTACATTTTCTATGCATTTTTTTTTGCTTCAACGTTTATGGTGTTTTTTTGTGGACATCATGTATCTTTTATGAAAAGCAAATTTGAATCAAGAAAACTCATAATAGTGAGAAGTGAAAACCAACTTTTCCTGCAATAATTTTTTTGCACAGTACCAAAAGTTGGGAAACCTTGATTAAGATTTAAGAAAATAATATATATACGGCATTAATCAACCGACCATTAGTTATCTATATTAATTTATATTTTCCATAAAAAAAGATATTCTTTGCATAACTAACTTTGATAATTCACAATGTTAGCCTTCAATTTATAGTACTAAAATCTGGGTGTGGACATTAGAGGATACCGGGGAATGATGAAGTTCCACTCACCTTCAATTCAAATCCGTATGTTAACATATGAAGTTGCAAAGGTTGAACTTGTAAAAATATTCTTTTGGGAAATGTTCCAAAACCTCTATACCAAAAGTTTTCTATGTCTCTATACTAATTTAATAATGTTTTGTCAAATATATAAATGTGTTGGTATGAATAAATGAGAAATTAAATGAGGTGTGTTATATATTGCTAGGCAAAATTTTATTGGGTTAATATAGAGATTTGGTATATAGAATTTGGATGGGAAACTTTTGCATCCAAATTGGCCTTAAAAAAACAGTTGATAATTTGATATTAATATCTACAATACAAGAGCATAAACATAGTTTATGTGATTAACAAATTAACCAATTATATTTGTACATGTTGAATAGTTGACACCTTTGTTGGGAGCTTCTAGTAAAACTCGTGCTGATAGAATTTTCTGTAAAAATGAGGATATATCCGTAGGAATAATAAAAGTAGTATAGGTATTCCAACATCCTATTACATCCAACCAAATCAAAGTTGAGCCATTAAAATCATACAACTTTATGGCACACATGCTCTTTAACCCAACACTAAGATCGTGACTCTGCTTCAATTGCTAACTCTTTCTCGTGACACATGGTCCTATCATATACACAGCCAAATTCTATATTTCTTCCTCCATAACAACTTTTACTTGTTTAAGAAAAAGATGTTCATATACGCTTCATTTTTTGTTTTGGTAAATATATATATACATAATATTCTGATATCTTCTTATATATGAAGATACAAGTGACCTGATTTCATATTCTTTATAACCATTTTCATGACACAAGATAATTAATAAGTGTAGAACATTTATATTCTTCAATTATGTCTTCATGAAACATTATGCTTGTTTGCACAACACAAGTGTATGGCCTCCACCCCTCAAATTTCATGCTATATATATGTGTGTAATAGTTTTAATTTAATTTTGGTAAATTCTACTTCAACAAGCATGTAGCCTATGTGAAAACCCACCATTTAATATTTTTGGTACTTAACCTTAAAGAGGGGGATTTTAGTCTAAAAATGTTTTTTTGTTTGAGCTCCTAAACAATAATGGTCCCATGTATATGAACATATTCAGTTATTCTGCATTCTAATAAGATTGATTGGCTTAAAAAGCTAGTGTAGTTAAATAGTTTATTTGGGATATCAGAGTTGTAAGAGATAATTGCACAGATTAATCTACATTCAAAAGTAACAGATGTTAAACCTATAAGTTACTGGTCAATTTATCTTAACTTGACAAAGTAAAGAAATAATTTGGTAGCAAAAATCATTCAACAACTTTTAAATCACTCAACATAATTAGCATGAATATTAGGACCAAGAATAACAATAGCAACAGAAGTAATAACCAGAGTATGTTAATAAGAAAACACCTGATCTAGGTTTGAATCAAAGTTCATCTTCCATCCTCAAATACTCTCCAAGGTCACCTTGATGCAGAACCACAATAGCATTTGGATCCAACTTCCTACAATCTTGAGTAGACTTCGCCGCAATACCAAACCCTAACGGAACATCAGACATAGAAAACACAACAACACCATCACCAGGAGCAATATTCTCAGTGATTCTCCCAATCGCACTCTTCAAAACATGGTTCCCGTACAAGAACGACATCTCAGATTGTGGCTTAAGCCAGACCTTATGCTTAGCATTGGAAGCGAGAAGGGAGAGAGCTTGAACAGTGAGGTGGAAGCTGCCGCCGTGAGTGTACTTTCCGATGCAGGTGCCGACGGCGACGAGGTTGGAGCGGGAGATGTTGGTGGCGCGTTTGACGATGGAGTCGCTGGTGTAATAGATCTTGTTTTTGTGGAGACGGAAACAGTAGCGACCTGGTGTTGAATCGGGACCTTCGTGAGAGGGATTATCTACGATGTTCTTCAGATTGTTGCCAACGAATTTGAAAAGTTTCTCGAACACTGCCGTTGTTTCTTTCTCATCCAAAGGTCTCATCTTTCTTTGAACTTTGAACTCAGGGTTTAACAATGAAGTAGGGTTCTACTTTTATTTATTTCTTTTTGGTTGTTCTCTACGTGGGCCGTTAATTGGGCTTGATAATGTTTTTGGATAAGCAACGTTTTCGATGCGTGGGTGACCCTCAAACAAATATTGCTCTCTCGTGAATCAAACATCAACATTTTGGTCTTTCTGGTAAAAAAATACTTAATCAACTGTATACTTCATATGTAGAATATAACTGTCAATACATATATTTTTTTTCTCTTCTTTTTTTGGTTCATTTTTCAAGACTTGAAGATTGGGTTATTTGGTCCAAATAAAAGGATGCAAGCCAAGGCCCTCAAGATAAAAAATATTATATCCAAATTTTGATGCATCAAACCTAGAGGATGTTGAATCCAAATATGTGTTAATTTGTTCCGCAAGTAGGCTGAAAGATATACTTTTGCACTACTTTAGAAATTTACATTTCAAATGAGGACATGATAGAATTAAGAACTATCATCCCAACAGGACAAGGTATTCAGTATCCAAAAGAGAAAAGGTGACAGAAGTTGATGTTTACCATCTAATCTAATAAGTACAATCTTATCAACTCTCACTATAATTTAATAGAGAAAATTAGCATATCCCTCAGGCTTTTGTATGAGGAAATCCATTTTATATTTCTTCAAAAAATGTTTCATCCTATGGATAAGAAACAAATCCGGTTTGAGATGTATGATTGTTCCCCAATAAGTATCACTTTCAGGGATCGAATAGTAAAATATCATTTTGTAATGCATGCATGAAAATCACTTGTCATAGGAATATATAATGGAGGCATGATCACCAAGGGGCAAGGAGGTCACACAAGTTGACAAAAATAGCAAACAACAATCATAATGTGGCATGTGAACAAAGCATAAAACGTCCAACTCCAATAGGGTCTCATCTTGTCCATATTTTCAACAAATTTATGGTTAATGCCACATTTTCATGGAAAGCCTTAATGTAATTAAGCTATAAAATAAAACCTTCCTTCCAAGTTTGTATCTAACATGAGGTATGTGTTGTATACCAATTCAATGAATGAAAAGACTGCTACCTAAGGATATCAGAAACAAGTAACCAATCTTCAAGGGCATAGACTCAAAGAACCTGAATCCAGAAAGGAATTTCCAAACTCGGTTCCGTTTATCATTCGCTAATTACAACTAGCAAGCTTCCAAACCTTTACTGTTACCAATACAAACAACATTTGCTCTTCTATTTTTCAAAACCTGCCCCGCCACCAGAATCTTCTGCTTTGCAATATGCGCATCCAGGAGGTCTTAGTATCAAACTGTCCTAGAGATAATCCCTACTTCTCTTCTTTTCCTTTATGTCCAGAAATCCAGAGGCATAGGCTTCCAGCACTTTTATTGTCGGTGGCCGGTTTCTTCTGCTTTGCCTTCGCGTGTTCATGTCGAGCTGTTGATCAGAATCATCCACAGGTTTGAAGATTGTTCCTACACTGAGCTCAACTGATTCCTTGCTTGTGTTATTTTCTTGTATCTCACTCACAAAAGGTTCATCCGCTTCAACTTCGTCCGAGGCAGGTAAGTTAAGGTCAATCATAGTCCGCGGCCGGGGTTTCTCACCATGATCCTTAGTGCCAGAAGAACTGGTAGCAGGAACAGGTTCTCTGCTGATGATTGAGCCGGAATTTGACAGAGGTTCCACTGATATTTTTTTCTCCGAGGGTGGAATTTCCAGTGAAAGAATATTCCCTCTAAATTTTGCATTGTCAGTACAGTAACTGGCCTTCTCTTGTTTTACTCTGGGAACCACAAAGAAGTTAGCAGTTACATTCTCACTGGACTTTGAATTGTTGGGACAGAAGTTGGCCTCCTCGATTTTTACTCTAGGAACCGCAAAGATATTAGGAGTTTCTCTATTTTGCTTTGCATGGCTACAGGTAGTTAATCTTCTCCGCTTTTTAGTAACAGGGACTAGACCATTTTTGTTATCAGATACTATTCCCTGAAGAGATTGGCACTTCATACTCTCTCTTTTTCGTGTGCTGCTCAACAAGTCTGTCTTCTGGTCTTTGGAGGAAGCAGATAGATTACTAGAACCCATGCTGCTCATTGGAATTTCCTCTTTTGAGAGATTGTTTTCTAAATCATTCAAATCTGAAGATATTCCCCTATCAATGTCAAATTTACTGGCTTTACAAATATTAGTCTTCCCCCTTTGAAAGCACACGGTACTGACAGGGTCAGATTCATTTGTTTCCTCCTCTGAAGTATCCGAATAATCTGAATCATAGTCAGAAGCTTTTAAAACTTCAGCTGGTAAGCTTCTCAGTTCTCTCACCTTTGTTGTCTTTTCACTAGCCAGGCTTGTGTCCACAACAGTAAATTTCATTACATCTATAATGCGAGTTCGAGTTTTCACCTTGAGATAGCAATGGCGTGGCTGATCAGGGGAATTTTCCCGGTCCATTACATTTTCTTCCTTGCTTGTGCAATCTTTATCTGCAACTGTCTCAAGCTCAATTAGCCCAGGATCAGAAGCAACTTTACCCAGGATATCAGTAATGGAATCAAAATAGTGACCCCCCTTCACTAGTTTCCTCGAAAACTTTTTAACTCCAGGGACAAGGAAGACCAGAGAATGCTTAGCAGCAATAGCATAATTATAACTACATGGCTGCTCAGAGTGCCAACCTCTGGCAAGTAAACGAGGCCAAACAGCTTCCCAGAAGAGATCGCTTGTACGAGCTTTACTTAATCTGAAACCACCTGTCAGAAACTTTACTATTTCTGGAGGTGAAAGCATTGAACATGCTTTGCCAACTGGTATTTTTGGGCGAACAGGAAATGCTTGAGTGGATTTAAAAGAATCTATAGTGAAACATGTGAGATCTTCTTTTTCTTTACCCACTCCTACTGCCTCAACAAGAGCTTTGAGCCCAACTAAATCCTTTAAAGTTAAAACATACTCTTCAAGATGCATCACTCCCTCTAAAAATGTCTTGGACACCTATCAAGCAATGAAATTTCATATAGTTATAACACATTCCTAGTGCATATCAAGTGAAAGAAGATGAATCAATATATTGGAGGCAGACCTGCTAAAAGGTGTCATTGATTATTTCATATAACAATCACAATGATTAATAGATAACTATTGCATTGCTCCACCAAATCCATCATGGTGCAACATTGATATTAAAAGGAATAATCTTCGGAAGAAATTAAGTATGTACCTCAAGTAATTTACTGTGACATTCCTTTGATACATTGGGTTGTAAACGGGACAAAAGCTCTTGTTGTCGTGGCCTTGTGACATTTTTTTGCCCTTGGACGCATTTTCTGTTTTTCACTTTCCTACATCTAGACCATCTTTGGTATATGTCAGACTTGTAAAATTTCCCATAATAAAATGACAGTATATCCCCCATCTTCTTATTGCCAACAAATCTTCTCACCTGAACAAGGTTCTTCCCAAATATATACAAGCCGAGGATGAAACTAGCCTCTTCAATTTCATTCCAGTTATCACTTGCAGAACCAGGAACCAGAAAATGGCCTTTTTGTTGCTTACCATGCCTCCCAATCTTTATTTCTCGATTCACATTGGTCTCTTCGATACATTCTACTGCTGGAGTTTCAATTTCATTGGCAACTCTGGTTGACTTGCATGCATTTTTTAGTGGATCAAGCTCATTGTTCTCTACTTCATCCTCAATCCAAATGATTGGAATAGGTAATCCTACTCTAAACTCATGGAGAGTACGGGCTCTGCTTTCTGCTTGATGTGAGTTATTCTGAAACTGAGAATAACCAGATTCTGAAATTAAAAGTGGAATTTCAACCTGGTATTCCTCACCAACCCGAGGAAATATTTCTGGATCACCAAAAACATCATAATCATCAGATATTTCTTGACCAGGTGATTGCTCATCCGCTTCCTCATCAATACAGTCTGCAACATCAATAACAAGTGCTGTACCCACCTGCAAAAAAAAGTTGAACACATTTAAAGGAAAAACACAAAAAAGTATATACACTTGTTGCTGTGGAGACAGTACAACAATTACTGTGTTTAAAGCTAACTTGAGCTTCCCCTTCTCTTTTTTATAAACATCACTCCCACTATAATGCAAATAATATATTCTCAACTTGATGATGTTTTATTAATGAAATGACAAGAGCGACCAAATTGCAAGAATAGAACTACATAGCCAAT
Organism: Lupinus angustifolius; assembly: GCF_001865875.1. Taxonomy (NCBI): domain Eukaryota; kingdom Viridiplantae; phylum Streptophyta; class Magnoliopsida; order Fabales; family Fabaceae; genus Lupinus; species Lupinus angustifolius. The sequence continues at coordinate 291,001 of NC_032009.1, read as the reverse complement.
TTCAACAAGACACCAATGTTCATTTCTTGCTTTCGCATGGACAATTGCTATTTTCCTCAGTAAGGTAACTAATATTGCAGAGCTCAAATGGTGCTGAGAAATTTTAGCTTATTTCTGAAACTTCATCTAGTAGTCAATCAAAGTCAAGGCAGTGTAACTGAAAACTTTGTTACTTAATAGCCTAAGTCATACAGTAAGTCTTTCTAGTGCCTAAAGATTCATAAGAGAGATTTAAAAGGCCATGTCAATGGTGTTAAACAAAATGCTAACAAACACTTTGTGTTGTCTTTGGAAGGGTATCCCATATGCACAGTCATGAGAGTAACCGTCGGATCGACAGTGGTTAGTAGGTAGAACTCACCCGACGTAGCGAGTTCAGGATTGAAACCCCTAACACAACACTATGTTCATATTGTGATATGATTTATGTTTATAGATAACCCATATTCCTAATGTTAACTATCAGCAGTTCTAATCTGCAAGAGCAGAGACAACTAAACAAAAAATAATCAGAATTTTTTACAAAAGATAAACAAAAAATTAAGAATCATTGTCATAAACTTACTAGACAATATAAATATATATTTTTTGATTTGGCAAAAAATATAAAGCATACCAGAATACCAACAAAAACCCCAAATATGAAGATTCTCCAACTTGATACCAACTTAGTTATCACGCTCAAGAACAACCCAATGCTAAAGTTGAAGAGTTTACAGAAATGCATAATTATTACGCATTACTCTCCAATGCCAAGACAAAACCAACAACGTTCAAACCAAACATGACTCAAACAAGAAGAAAAGAGCACGAGTTATAAATTATATTTAATCAAAGTAAAGATATAGAAAACTAATATACAAGCAGAAGCACGCGTTTGGAGTGAGAATTCCAATGTGATCGAAGAAAATTAGATATAATTACTGCGAAGTGAACACATGTTATTAGTACATTAAAATCGTACAACAAACAAAGCCCGATAAAGGAGGGAGAAAATAATAAATAAAAAAAACATTAGCGGTGTGTTACCTTCATAGTAGAAAAAGAATCCAACGAGACCCGCATGAAGAAGCGAACCAAGAAAAATGGGTCGTGAAAGTTATACACTGAATCGCAACTGATGATTGAAAAATAAAGAAAACGTGAACAAAGCTTAGTTTTTTATGTATGTAAATGTATATATATATATATATATATATA